>NW_026287505.1:0-37500 GCF_023373465.1 Oncorhynchus keta | reverse complement strand
TCCTCTGTCATTTAGGTTAGTATTGTGGAGTAACTACAATGTTGTTTATCCATCCTCAGTGTTCTCCTGTCACAGCCATTATACTCTGTAACTGTTTTTAAAGTCACCATTGGCCTCATGGTGACATCACTGAGTGGTTTCCTTCCTCTCCGGCAACTGAGTTAGGAAGGACGTCTGAATCTTTGTAGTGACTGGGTGTATTCATACACCATCTAAAGTGTAAGTCATAACTTCACCATGTTCAAAGGGATATTCAACGTCTGCTTTTTATTTGATTTTTACCCATCTACCATCAGGGGCCCTTCTTTGCGAGGCATTGGAAAACCTCCCCGGTCTTTGTGGTTGAATCCGTGTTTGAAATTCACTGCTCGACTGAGAGACCTTACAGATAATTATATATCTGTGGGGTACAGAGATGAGGAAGTCAATCAAAACTCATGTTAAACACTATTATTGCACACAAGAGTGAGTCAACTCAACTTATTATGTGACATGTTAAGCACATTTTTACTCGTGAATTTATTTAGGCGTTTCCATAACAACGAGGCTGAATATTCAAGACATTTCAGCTCTACATTTTGTTATTAATCTGTAAAAATTCAGGGAAAAAATAATTCCACTTTGACATTATGGGATATTTGGTCATTGCCCCCCAAAAAAAAAAAAAACTGTATAGTATATGCAAATAAGGCACATATTATCTTTATCTTATCACAAATAAAAGCAATACCTGATATAACATGACAAAAATTACTGCATTAGAAGAAGACATTTTTTAAATTTTACCAAAAAATGTAAACAGGATTTTTCACCAAACCAGAAAGCCTTATTTGTCCAGTACAATGTTTTTTATGTGCTATAATTCAGTTAATATCTGCTGGATTTAAAAACATTCTAAAAGTTTGTCCAACTGTTGCATTTATTTAAATCCTTTTTTAAACCTTTGAACAATCTTGATGAACATTTTGCTACTTCTACCCTGAGTCACATGTTTCCCCCTTGCCTGGGGGACATACATGTGATTGAACAGGTTACTAATTGGACTGGGCACAAGACAGAACAGCCCCTGATGCTCAGCTACAGCCACAGCAGTCAGCACCACAATGGCTCCCTGTCAACAAATTGAATTTGAGGCTGTCGCATCTCATCTGACACTGTATACCTAGTTGGCTGGGACTCCACACACCACACAGAGGAGAAAGAATGTATGTTGGCAGTGGTTCTAAAGGAGATCATTTGAGGAGAAAGAACAAGTGTTTAAACTGGTTCTAAAAGAGATCGTTGAGGAGAAAGAATGAGTGTTTAAACTGGTTCTAAAAGAGATCGTTGAGGAGAAAGAACGAGTGTTTAAACTGGTTCTAAAAGAGATCGTTGAGGAGAAAGAACGAGTGTTTAAACTGGTTCTAAAAGAGATCGTTGAGGAGAAAGAACGAGTGTTTAAACTGGTTCTAAAAGAGATCGTTGAGGAGAAAGAACAAGTGTTTAAACTGGTTCTAAAAGAGATCGTTGAGGAGAAAGAACGAGTGTTTAAACTGGTTCTAAAAGAGATCGTTGAGGAGAAAGAATGAGTGTTTAAACTGGTTCTAAAAGAGATCGTTGAGGAGAAAGAATGAGTGTTTAAACTGGTTCTAAAAGAGATCGTTGAGGAGAAAGAACGAGTGTTTAAACTGGTTCTAAAAGAGATCGTTGAGGAGAAAACTGGTTCTAAAAGAATCGTTGAGGAGAAAGAACAAGTGTTTAAACTGGTTCTAAAAGAGATCGAAAGAACGAAGTTGAGGATCGAAAAAGAACGAGTGTTTAAACTGGTTCTAAAAGAGATCGTTGAGGAGAAAGAACGAGTGTTTAAACTGGTTCTAAAAGAGATCGTTGAGGAGAAAGAATGAGTGTTTAAACTGGTTCTAAAAGAGATCGTTGAGGAGAAAGAACGAGTGTTTAAACTGGTTCTAAAAGAGATCGTTGAGGAGAACTGGTTTAAACTGGTTCTAAAAGAGATCGTTGAGGAGAAAGAACGAGTGTTTAAACTGGTTCTAAAAGAGATCGTTGAGGAGAAAGAATGAGTGTTTAAACTGGTTCTAAAAACTGAGATCGTTGAGGAGAAAGAACGAGTGTTTAAACTGGTTCTAAAAGAGATCGTTGAGGAGAAAGAACAAGTGTTTAAACTGGTTCTAAAAGAGATCGTTGAGGAGAAAGAACGTGTGTTTAAACTGGTTCTAAAAGAGATCGTTGAGGAGAAAGAATGAGTGTTTAAACGGGTTCTAAAAGAGATCGTTGAGGAGAAAGAACGAGTGTTTAAACTGGTTCTAAAAGAGATCGTTGAGGAGAAAGAACGAGTGTTTAAACTGGTTCTAAAAGAGATCGTTGAGTTGAAGACAGAGTTTGTTGTATCTCTCCATTCAAATAAACATGGCCACCAAACAAGGAGGCAAAGTGAAATGATCTGAAACATCTGTTGGAGAAGACCGGACGATTTGGCCTCTGGAGAGACAGAGGGAGAGAGAGGGAGAGAGAGAGACAGAGGGGGAGAGAGGGAGAGACAGAGGGAGAGAGAGAGAGAGACAGAGGGAGAGAGAGGGAGAGAGAGAGAGGGAGAGAGAGAGAGAGAGAGAGAGAGAGAGAGAGAGACAGAGGGAGAGAGAGAGAGGAGAGAGAGGAGAGAGAGAGAGAGAGAGAGAGAGAGAGAGAGAGAGAGAGAGAGAGAGAGAGAGAGAGAGAGAAAGAGAGAGAGAGAGAGAGATAGGGGCAGAGAGAGAGAGAGAGAGAGAGAGAGAGAGAGAGAGAGAGAGCGAAAGAGTGTGTGTGTACATGTGTGCCTGTGTTCTGAGTCTGTGAGCTCATCAAAGAGATGAGTCCATAGCAGTAGAGACAGATGTAGCCTTGTGTCTTGTTGTAACTAAGGGGGTAGCCTAGCCTAGCCTAGCCTAGCTTAGCCTGGCCTGCTACCCAACCTCTAATCTGTTTAGTCTTTAACTATTAGCATCACGCTAGCAGAGACTAACATTTGCCAACGATTTTAAATCAGCAAACCTCATTAGGTTTAGCCTGGCTATGCTTATTAGGTTTAGGAAGAAGGACTGTCATCTATCAATTAAGGAATAGCAGGGTCAACTCTCTTGGTTGACCCCATAAACTGATGTAAGGCCAGTTTTACATCTCACCTCCTATTGATTAAATCAAATTAAATCAAATTGTATTGGTCACATATACATGGTTAGCAGACGTTAATGCGAGTGTAACAAAATGCTTGTGCTTCTAGTTCCAGCAGTGCAGTAATATCTAACAAGTAATCTAACAATTCCCCAACAACTACCTAATACACATAAATCTAAAAGGGATGGATGAGAATATGTACATATAAATATATGGATGAGCGATGGCCGAGCAGCATAGGCAAGGTGCAATAGATGGTATAAAATACAGTATATACATGTGATATGAGTAATGTAAGATATGTGAACATTATTAAAGTGGCATTATTTAAAGTGGTGTTGTTTAAAGTGTCTAGTGACCGATTTAATAAAGTCTCCAGTTATGGGTCTCAAGGTGGCAGCAGCCTCTCTGAGTTAGTGGTGGCTGTTTAACAGTCTGATGGCCTTGAGATAGAAGCTGTTTCTCAGTCTCTCAGTCTCAGCTTTGATGCACCTGTACTGACCTAGCCTTCTGGATGATAGCGGGGTGAAGAGGCAGTGGCTCGGGTGGTTGTTGTCCTTGAGGATCTATCTGGCCTTCCTGTGACATTGTGTGCTGTAGGTGTTGTGGAGGGCAGGTAGTTTGCCCCCGGTGATGGGTTGTGCAGACCTCACTACCCTCTGGAGAGCCTTACGGTCGAAGGCGGTGCAGTTGCCGTACCAGGCTGTGATACAGCCCGACAGGATGCTCTCGATTGTGCATCTGTAAAAGTTTGTCAGGGTTTTAGGTGACAAGCCAAATTTCTTCAGCCTCCTGTGGTTGAAGAGGCGCTGTTGCACCTTCTTCACCACACTGTGTGGGTGGACCATTTCAGTTTGTCTGTGATGTGTATGCAAAACTTACCACCTTCTCCACTATGGTTCCTTCAATGTGGACAGGGGGGTGCTCCCTCTGCTGTTCCCTGAAGTCCACGATCATCTCCTTTGGTTTGTTGATATTGAGTGAAAGGTTGTTTTCCTGACACCACACTCCGAGTGCCCTCACCTCCTCCCTGTAGGCCGTCTTGTCGTTGTTGGTGACCAAGCCCACTACTGATGTGTCGTCTGCAAACTTGATGATTGAGTTGGAGGCGTGCGTGGCCACGCAGTCATGGGTGAACAAGGAGTACAGGAGAGGGGTGAGCACACACCCTTGTGGGGCCCCAGTGTTGAGAGTCAGTGAAGTCGAGGTGTTGTTTCCTAACTTCTCCACCTGGGTGCGGCCCGTCAGAAAGTCCAGGACCCAGTTGCAAAGGGTGGGGATGAGGCCCAGGGCCTCCAGCTTGATGATGAGCTTAGAGGGAACTATGGTGCTGAATGCTGAGCTGTAGTCAATGAACAGCATTCTCACATAGGTATTCTTGTTGTTCAGATGGGATAGGGCAGTGTGCAGTGTGATGGCGATTGTGTCATCTGTAGACCTGTTGGGGCGGTATAGAAATTGAAGTGGGTCTAGGGTGGCAGGGAACAGGGGGTGCTGTTCCACTGTGACACCTAACCCAGAGGAAACAGGGGAGTGCTGTTCCACTGTGACACCTAACCCAGAGGAAACAGGGGAGTGCTGTTCCACTGTGACACCTAACCCAGAGGGAGTGCTGTTCCACTGTGACACCTAACCCAGAGGAAACAGGGGGTGCTGTTCCACTGTGACACCTAACCCAGAGGAAACAGGGGAGTGCTGTTCCACTGTGACACCTAACCCAGAGGAAACAGGGGGTGCTGTTCCACTGTGACACCTAACCCAGAGGAAACAGGGGTGCTGTTCCACTGTGACACCTAACCCAGAGGAAACAGGGGCTGTTCCACTGTGCTGTTCCACTGTGACACCTAACCCAGAGGAAACAGGGGAGTGCTGTTCCACTGTGACACCTAACCCAGAGGAAACAGGGGAGTGCTGTTCCACTGTGACACCTAACCCAGAGGAAACAGGGGGAGTGCTGTTCCACTGTGACACCTAACCCAGAGGAAACAGGGGTGCTGTTCCACTGTGACACCTAACCCAGAGGAAACAGGGGAGTGCTGTTCCACTGTGACACCTAACCCAGAGGAAACAGGGGAGTGCTGTTCCACTGTGACACCTAACCCAGAGGAAACAGGGGAGTGCTGTTCCACTGTGACACCTAACCCAGAGGAAACAGGGGGGTGCTGTTCCACTGTGACACCTAACCCAGAGGAAACAGGGGAGTGCTGTTCCACTGTGACACCTAACCCAGAGGAAACAGGGGAGTGCTGTTCCACTGTGACACCTAACCCAGAGGAAACAGGGGGGTGCTGTTCCACTGTGACACCTAACCCAGAGGAAACAGGGGAGTGCTGTTCCACTGTGACACCTAACCCAGAGGAAACAGGGGAGTGCTGTTCCACTGTGACACCTAACCCAGAGGAAACAGGGGGTGCTGTTCCACTGTGACACCTAACCCAGAGGAAACAGGGGAGTGCTGTTCCACTGTGACACCTAACCCAGAGGAAACAGGGGGTGCTGTTCCACTGTGACACCTAACCCAGAGGAAACAGGGGGTGCTGTTCCACTGTGACACCTAACCCAGAGGAAACAGGGGAGTGCTGTTCCACTGTGACACCTAACCCAGAGGAAACAGGGGAGTGCTGTTCCACTGTGACACCTAACCCAGAGGAAACAGGGGAGTGCTGTTCCACTGTGACACCTAACCCAGAGGAAACAGGGGGTGCTGTTCCACTGTGACACCTAACCCAGAGGAAACAGGGGGTGCTGTTCCACTGTGACACCTAACCCAGAGGAAACAGGGGGGTGCTGTTCCACTGTGACACCTAACCCAGAGGAAACAGGGGGTGCTGTTCCACTGTGACACCTAACCCAGAGGAAACAGGGGTGCTGTTCCACTGTGACACCTAACCCAGAGGAAACAGGGGAGTGCTGTTCTGTTCCCAGAGGAAACAGGGGAGTGCTGTTCCACTGTGACACCTAACCCAGAGGAAACAGGGGAGTGCTGTTCCACTGTGACACCTAACCCAGAGGAAACAGGGGAGTGCTGTTCCACTGTGACACCTAACCCAGAGGAAACAGGGAGTGCTGTTCCACTGTGACACCTAACCCAGAGGAAACAGGACACCTAACCCAGAGGAAACAGTGCTGTTCCACTGTGACACCTAACCCAGAGGAAACAGGGGAGTGCTGTTCCACTGTGACACCTAACCCAGAGGAAACAGGGGTGCTGTTCCACTGTGACACCTAACCCAGAGGAAACAGGGAGTGCTGACACCAAACCCAGAGTGCTGTTCCACTGTGACACCTAACCCAGAGGAAACAGGGGAGTGCTGTTCCACTGTGACACCTAACCCAGAGGAAACAGGGGAGTGCTGTTCCACTGTGACACCTAACCCAGAGGAAACAGGGAGTGCTGTTCCACTGTGACACCTAACCCAGAGGAAACAGGGGGTGCTGTTCCACTGTGACACCTAACCCAGAGGAAACAGGGGAGTGCTGTTCTACTGTGACACCTAACCCAGAGGAAACAGGGGGTGCTGTTCCACTGTGACACCTAACCCAGAGGAAACAGGGGAGTGCTGTTCCACTGTGACACCTAACCCAGAGGAAACAGGGGAGTGCTGTTCCACTGTGACACCTAACCCAGAGGAAACAGGGGAGTGCTGTTCTACTGTGACACCTAACCCAGAGGAAACAGGAGGGTGCTGTTCCACACTTTACAACACACGCTACAACACACACTACAACACACATGTAATCACTGACTATATCAGAGGCTAAGCTCATTTGTTTAGCGCCTCAAATCAACACCTGTCTAAACTGAGCCCAGGAATGACGAGAGAGAGAGAGGGAGAGAAAATGAGAGATAGAGAGATAGGAGAGACAGATAGGAGAGACAAAGAGAGAGATAGGGAGAGACAGAGAGAGGAGAGACAAAGAGAGAGAGAGGAGAGAGAGAGGAGAGACAAAGAGAGAGAGAGAGAGAGGAGAGAAAGAGGAGAGAGAGGAGAGACAGAGGAGAGACAGAGGAGACAGAGGAGAGAGAGGAGACAAAGAGAGTTCCATGACACAACTACAGAGTGATGTGTATTAGCCCACAACTACAGAGTGATGTGTATTAGCCCACTAACACAACTACAGAGTGATGTGTATTAGCCCACTAACACAACTACAGAGTGATGTGTATTAGCCCACAACTACAGAGTGATGTGTATTAGCCCACTAACACACCTACAGAGTGATGTGTATTAGCCCACTAACACAACTACAGAGTGATGTGTATTAGCCCACAACTACAGAGTGATGTGTATTAGCCCACTAACACAACCAATTTGTAAGTCGCTCTGGATAAGAGCGTCTGCTAAATGACTTAAATGTAAATGTAAATGTAACTACAGAGTGATGTGTATTAGCCCACTAACACAACTACAGAGTGATGTGTATTAGCCCACAACTACAGAGTGATGTGTATTAGCCCACTAACACAACTACAGAGTGATGTGTATTAGCCCACTAACACAACTACAGAGTGATGTGTATTAGCCCACAACTACAGAGTGATGTGTATTAGCCCACTAACACAACTACAGAGTGATGTGTATTAGCCCACTAACACAACTACAGAGTGATGTGTATTAGCCCACAACTACAGAGTGATGTGTATTAGCCCACTAACACAACTACAGAGTGATGTGTATTAGCCCACTAACACAACTACAGAGTGATGTGTATTAGCCCACTAACACAACTACAGAGTGATGTGTATTAGCCCACTAACACAACTACAGAGTGATGTGTATTAGCCCACTAACACAACTACAGAGTGATGTGTATTAGCCCACTAACACACAGAGTGATGTGTAGTGATGATGTATTAGCCCACTAACACAACTACAGAGTGATGTGTTTTAGCCCACAACTACAGAGTGATGTGTATTAGCCCACTAACACAACTACAGAGTGATGTGTATTAGCCCACTAACACAACTACAGAGTGATGTGTAACACAACTTGATGCCCACTAACACAACTACAGAGTGATGTGTATTAGCCCACTAACACAACTACAGAGTGATGTGTATTAGCCCACTAACACAACTACAGAGTGATGTGTATTAGCCCACTAACACAACTACAGAGTGATGTGTATTAGCCCACTAACACAACTACAGAGTGATGTGTATTAGCCCACTAACACAACTACAGAGTGATGTGTATTAGCCCACTAACACAACTACAGAGTGATGTGTATTAGCCCACTAACACAACTACAGAGTGATGTGTATTAGCCCACTAACACAACTACAGAGTGATGTGTATTAGCCCACAACTACAGAGTGATGTGTATTAGCCCACAACTACAGAGTGATGTGTATTAGCCCACTAACACAACTACAGAGTGATGTGTATTAGCCCACAACTACAGAGTGATGTGTATTAGCCCACTAACACAACTACAGAGTGATGTGTATTAGCCCACTAACACAACTACAGAGTGATGTGTATTAGCCCACTAACACAACTACAGAGTGATGTGTATTAGCCCACTAACACAACTACAGAGTGATGTGTATTAGCCCACTAACACAACTACAGAGTGATGTGTATTAGCCCACTAACACAACTACAGAGTGATGTGTATTAGCCCACTATACAGAGTGATGCCCACTAACACAACTAGAGTGATGTGTATTAGCCCACAACTACAGAGTGATGTGTATTGAGCCCACTAACACAACTACAGAGTGATGTGTATTAGCCCACTAACACAACTACAGAGTGATGTGTATTAGCCCACTAACACAACTACAGAGTGATGTGTATTAGCCCACTAACACAGAGTGATGTGTATTAGCCCACTAACACAACTACAGAGTGATGTGTATTAGCCCACTAACACAACTACAGAGTGATGTGTATTAGCCCACTAACCCACAACTACAGAGTGATGTGTATTAGCCCACTAACACAACTACAGAGTGATGTGTATTAGCCCACTAACACAACTACAGAGTGATGTGTATTAGCCCACTAACACAACTACAGAGTGATGTGTATTAGCCCACTAACACAACTACAGAGTGATGTGTATTGATGCCCACTAACACAACTACAGAGTGATGTGTATTAGCCCACTAACACAACTACAGAGTGATGTGTATTAGCCCACTAACACAACTACAGAGTGATGTGTATTAGCCCACTAACACAACTACAGAGTGATGTGTATTAGCCCACTAACACAACTACAGAGTGATGTGTATTAGCCCACAACTACAGAGTGATGTGTATTAGCCCACTAACACAACTACAGAGTGATGTGTATTAGCCCACTAACACAACTACAGAGTGATGTGTATTAGCCCACAACTACAGAGTGATGTGTATTAGCCCACTAACACAACTACAGAGTGATGTGTATTAGCCCACAACTACAGAGTGATGTGTATTAGCCCACTAACACAACTACAGAGTGATGTGTATTAGCCCACTAACACAACTACAGAGTGATGTGTATTAGCCCACAACTACAGAGTGATGTGTATTAGCCCACTAACACAACTACAGAGTGATGTGTATTAGCCCACTAACACAACTACAGAGTGATGTGTATTAACACAACTACAGAGTGATGTGTATTAGCCCACTAACACAACTACAGAGTGATGTGTATTAGCCCACAACTACAACACAACTACAGAGTGATGTGTATGATGTGTATTAGCCCACAACTACAGAGTGATGTGTATTAGCCCACTAACACAACTACAGAGTGATGTGTATTAGCCCACTAACACAACTACAGAGTGATGTGTATTAGCCCACTACTACAGAGTGATGTGCCCACAACACAACTACAGAGTGATGTGTAGCCCACTAACACAACTACAGAGTGATGTGTATTAGCCCACTAACACAACTACAGAGTGATGTGTATTAGCCCACTAACACAACTACAGAGTGATGTGTATTAGCCCACTAACTACAGAGTGATGTGTATTAGCCCACACACTACAGAGTGATGTGTATTAGCCCACTAACACAACTACAGAGTGATGTGTATTAGCCCACTAACACAACTACAGAGTGATGTGTATTAGCCCACTAACTACAGAGTGATGTGTATTAGCCCACAACACAACTACAGAGTGATGTGTATTAGCCCACTAACACAACTACAGAGTGATGTGTATTAGCCCACAACTACAGAGTGATGTGTATTAGCCCACAACTACAGAGTGATGTGTATTAGCCCACAACTACAGAGTGATGTGTATTAGCCCAACAACTACAGAGTGATGTGTATTAGCCCACAACTACAGAGTGATGTGTATTAGCCCACAACTACAGAGTGATGTGTATTAGCCCACTAACACAACTACAGAGTGATGTGTATTAGCCCACAACTACAGAGTGATGTGTATTAGCCCACTAACACAACTACAGAGTGATGTGTATTAGCCCACTAACACAACTACAGAGTGATGTGTATTAGCCCACTAACACAACTACAGAGTGATGTGTATTAGCCCACTAACACAACTACAGAGTGATGTGTATTAGCCCACAACTACAGAGTGATGTGTATTAGCCCACTAACACAACTACAGAGTGATTTGTATTAGCCCACAACTACAGAGTGATGTGTATTCGCCCACTAACACAACTACAGAGTGATGTGTATTAGCCTACTAACACAACTACAGAGTGATGTGTATTAGCCCACTAACACAACTACAGAGTGATGTGTATTAGCCCACAACTACAGAGTGATGTGTATTAGCCCACAACTACAGAGTGATGTGTATTAGCCCACAACTAACAGAGTGATGTGTATTAGCCCACTAACACAACTACAGAGTGATGTGTATTAGCCCACAACTACAGAGTGATGTGTATTAGCCCACAACTACAGAGTGATGTGTATTACTAACACACTAACACAACTACAGAGTGATGTGTATTAGCCCACTAACACAACTACAGAGTGATGTGTATTAGCCCACTAACACAACTACAGAGTGATGTGTATTAGCCCACTAACACAACTACAGAGTGATGTGTATTAGCCCACTAACACAACTACAGAGTGATGTGTATTAGCCCACAACACAACTACAGAGTGATGTGTATTAGCCCACTAACACAACTACAGAGTGATGTGTATTAGCCCACAACTACAGAGTGATGTGTATTAGCCCACAACTACACCCACAACTACAGAGTGATGTGTATTAGCCCACTAACACAACTACAGAGTGATGTGTATTAGCCCACTAACACAACTACAGAGTGATGTGTATTAGCCCACAACTACAGAGTGATGTGTATTAGCCCACTAACACAACTACAGAGTGATGTGTATTAGCCCACTAACACAACTACAGAGTGATGTGTATTAGCCCACAACTACAACTAGTGATGTGTATTAGCCCACTAACACAACTGAGTGATGTGTATTAACCCACTAACACAACTACAGAGTGATGTGTATTAGCCCACTAACACAACTGACAGAGTGATGTGTATTAGCCCACTAACACAACTACAGAGTGATGTGTATTAGCCCACTAACACAACTACAGAGTGATGTGTATTAGCCCACTAACACAACTACAGAGTGATGTGTATTACAGAGTGATGTGTATTAGCCCACTAACACAACTACAGAGTGATGTGTATTAGCCCACAACACAACTACAGAGTGATGTGTATTAGCCCACTAACACAACTACAGCCCACTAACACAACTACAGAGTGATGTGTATTAGCCCACAACTACAGAGTGATGTGTATTAGCCCACTAACACAACTACAGAGTGATGTGTATTAGCCCACTAACACAACTACAGAGTGAT
Source organism: Oncorhynchus keta (assembly GCF_023373465.1). Classification (NCBI taxonomy): domain Eukaryota; kingdom Metazoa; phylum Chordata; class Actinopteri; order Salmoniformes; family Salmonidae; genus Oncorhynchus; species Oncorhynchus keta. Next base: position 25,513 of record NW_026287505.1, on the reverse strand, counting down.
GTGTATTAGCCCACTAACACAACTACAGAGTGATGTGTATTAGCCCACAACTACAGAGTGATGTGTATTAGCCCACTAACACAACTACAGAGTGATGTGTATTAGCCCACTAACACAACTACAGAGTGATGTGTATTAGCCCACAACTACAGAGTGATGTGTATTAGCCCACTAACACAACTACAGAGTGATGTGTATTAGCCCACTAACACAACTACAGAGTGATGTGTATTAGCCAACACAACTACAGAGTGATGTGTACACAACTACAGAGTGATGTGTATTAGCCCACTAACACAACTACAGAGTGATGTGTATTAGCCCACACAACTACAGAGTGATGTGTATTAGCCCACTAACACAACTACAGAGTGATGTGTATTAGCCCACTAACACAACTACAGAGTGATGTGTATTAGCCCACAACTACAGAGTGATGTGTATTAGCCCACAACACAACTACAGAGTGATGTGTATTAGCCCACAACTACAGAGTGATGTGTATTAGCCCACTAACACAACTACAGAGTGATGTGTATTAGCCCACAACTACAGAGTGATGTGTATTAGCCCACTAACACAACTACAGAGTGATGTGTATTAGCCCACTAACACAACTACAGAGTGATGTGTATTAGCCCACAACTACAGAGTGATGTGTATTAGCCCACTAACACAACTACAGAGTGATGTGTATTAGCCCACTAACACAACTACAGAGTGATGTGTATTAGCCCACAACTACAGAGTGATGTGTATTAGCCCACTAACACAACTACAGAGTGATGTGTATTAGCCCACTAACACAACTACAGAGTGATGTGTATTAGCCCACTAACACAACTACAGAGTGATGTGTATTAGCCCACTAACACAACTACAGAGTGATGTGTATTAGCCCACTAACAACTACAGAGTGATGTGTATTAGCCCACTAACAGAGTGATGTGTACACTAACTACAGAGTGATGTGTATTAGCCCACAACTACAGAGTGATGTGTATTAGCCCACAACTACAGAGTGATGTGTATTAGCCCACTAACACAACTACAGAGTGATGTGTATTAGCCCACTAACACAACTACAGAGTGATGTGTATTAGCCCACTAACACAACTACAGAGTGATGTGTATTAGCCCACTAACACAACTACAGAGTGATGTGTATTAGCCCACAACTACAGAGTGATGTGTATTAGCCCACTAACACAACTACAGAGTGATGTGTATTAGCCCACTAACACAACTACAGAGTGATGTGTATTAGCCCACTAACACAACTACAGAGTGATGTGTATTAGAGTGATGTGTATTAGCCCACTAACACAACTACAGAGTGATGTGTATTAGCCCACTAACACAACTACAGAGTGATGTGTATTAGCCCACTACAGAGTGATGTGTATTAGCCCACTAACACAACTACAGAGTGATGTGTATTAGCCCACAACTACAGAGTGATGTGTATTAGCCCACAACACAACTACAGAGTGATGTGTATTAGCCCACTAACACAACTACAGAGTGATGTGTATTAGCCCACTAACACAACTACAGAGTGATGTGTATTAGCCCACTAACACAACTACAGAGTGATGTGTATTAGCCCACTAACACAACTACAGAGTGATGTGTATTAGCCCACTAACACAACTACAGAGTGATGTGTATTAGCCCACAGAGTAACACAACTACAGAGTGATGTGTATTAGCCCACTAACACAACTACAGAGTGATGTGTATTAGCCCACTAACACAACTACAGAGTGATGTGTATTAGCCCACTAACACAACTACAGAGTGATGTGTATTAGCCCACTAACACAACTACAGAGTGATGTGTATTAGCCCACTAACACAACTACAGAGTGATGTGTATTAGCCCACTAACACAACTACAGAGTGATGTGTATTAGCCCACTAACACAACTACAGAGTGATGTGTATTAGCCCACTAACACAACTACAGAGTGATGTGTATTAGCCCACTAACACAACTACAGAGTGATGTGTATTAGCCCACTAACACAACTACAGAGTGATGTGTATTAGCCCACTAACACAACTACAGAGTGATGTGTATTAGCCCACAACTACAGAGTGATGTGTATTAGCCCACTAACACAACTACAGAGTGATGTGTATTAGCCCACTAACACAACTACAGAGTGATGTGTATTAGCCCACTAACACAACTACAGAGTGATGTGTATTAGCCCACAACTACAGAGTGATGTGTATTAGCCCACTAACACAACTACAGAGTGATGTGTATTAGCCCACTAACACAACTACAGAGTGATGTGTATTAGCCCACTAACACAACTACAGAGTGATGTGTATTAGCCCACTAACACAACTACAGAGTGATGTGTATTAGCCCACTAACACAACTACAGAGTGATGTGTATTAGCCCACTAACACAACTACAGAGTGATGTGTATTAGCCCACTAACACAACTACAGAGTGATGTGTATTAGCCCACTAACACAACTACAGAGTGATGTGTATTAGCCCACTAACACAACTACAGAGTGATGTGTATTAGCCCACTAACACAACTACAGAGTGATGTGTATTAGCCCACTAACACAACTACAGAGTGATGTGTATTAGCCCACTAACACAACTACAGAGTGATGTGTATTAGCCCACAACACAACTACAGAGTGATGTGTATTAGCCCACTAACACAACTACAGAGTGATGTGTATTAGCCCACTAACACAACTACAGAGTGATGTGTATTAGCCCACTAACACAACTACAGAGTGATGTGTATTAGCCCACTAACACAACTACAGAGTGATGTGTATTAGCCCACTAACACAACTACAGAGTGATGTGTATAACCCACTACAACTACAGAGTGATGTGTATTAGCCCACTAACACAACTACAGAGTGATGTGTATTAGCCCACTAACACAACTACAGAGTGATGTGTATTAGCCCACAGAGTGATGTGTAACACAACTACAGAGTGATGTGTATTAGCCCACTAACACAACTACAGAGTGATGTGTATTAGCCCCCACTAACACAACTACAGAGTGATGTGTATTAGCCCACTAACACAACTACAGAGTGATGTGTATTAGCCCACTAACACAACTACAGAGTGATGTGTATTAGCCCACTAACACAACTACAGAGTGATGTGTATTAGCCCACTAACACAACTACAGAGTGATGTGTATTAGCCCACTAACACAACTACAGAGTGATGTGTATTAGCCCACTAACACAACTACAGAGTGATGTGTATTAGCCCACTAACACAACTACAGAGTGATGTGTATTAGCCCACTAACACAACTACAGAGTGATGTGTATTAGCCCACTAACACAACTACAGAGTGATGTGTATTAGCCCACAACTACAGAGTGATGTGTATTAGCCCACTAACACAACTACAGAGTGATGTGTATTAGCCCACTAACACAACTACAGAGTGATGTGTATTAGCCCACTAACACAACTACAGAGTGATGTGTATTAGCCCACTAACACAACTACAGAGTGATGTGTATTAGCCCACTAACACAACTACAGAGTGATGTGTATTAGCCCACTAACACAACTACAGAGTGATGTGTATGATGTGTAGCCCACTAACACAACTACAGAGTGATGTGTATTAGCCCACTAACACAACTACAGAGTGATGTGTATTAGCCCACTAACACAACTACAGAGTGATGTGTATTAGCCCACTAACACAACTACAGAGTGATGTGTATTAGCCCACTAACACAACTACAGAGTGATGTGTATTAGCCCACTAACACAACTACAGAGTGATGTGTATTAGCCCACTAACACAACTACAGAGTGATGTGTATTAGCCCACTAACACAGACAGAGTGATGTGTATTAGCCCACTAACACAACTACAGAGTGATGTGTATTAGCCCACTAACACAACTACAGAGTGATGTGTATTAGCCCACTAACACAACTACAGAGTGATGTGTATTAGCCCACTAACACAACTACAGAGTGATGTGTATTAGCCCACTAACACAACTACAGAGTGATGTGTATTAGCCCTAACACAACTACAGAGTGATGTGTATTAGCCCACTAACACAACTACAGAGTGATGTGTATTAGCCCACTAACACAACTACAGAGTGATGTGTATTAGCCCACTAACACAACTACAGAGTGATGTGTATTAGCCCACTGAACACAACACAGAGTGATGTGTATTAGCCCACTAACACAACTACAGAGTGATGTGTATTAGCCCACTAACACAACTACAGAGTGATGTGTATTAGCCCACTAACACAACTACAGAGTGATGTGTATTAGCCCACTAACACAACTACAGAGTGATGTGTATTAGCCCACTAACACAACTACAGAGTGATGTGTATTAGCCCACTAACACAACTACAGAGTGATGTGTATTAGCCCACTAACACAACTACAGAGTGATGTGTATTAGCCCACTAACACAACTACAGAGTGATGTGTATTAGCCCACTAACACAACTACAGAGTGATGTGTATTAGCCCACTAACACAACTACAGAGTGATGTGTATTAGCCCACTAACACAACTACAGAGTGATGTGTATTAGCCCACTAACACAACTACAGAGCAGACACATATGGGGTACAGTGCATATTTGTGTCATGATCTATATATCTCCTGGGCCAGAGAGCAGACCTAGTAGAGTGGGGTCTTGTTGATCAGGGGGTTAAGTTTAGTAGGTCTGGGCTCCTACCGTGGCAGGAGCACCACTACTCCTCCTCTAAACTAAGTGAGTTGGGGAGTTTATTTTACCTTTATTTAACTAGACAAGTCAGTTAAGAACAAATTCTTATTTACAATGACAGTGGGTGAACTGCCTTGTTCAGGGGAAGAAGGACTGATTTTTATCTGGTCAGCTCGGAGATTCGACCCGGCAACCTTTCAGTTACTGACCCAAAACGCTCTGACCACTAGGCTCCCTGCTGCCCCAAGTGGTGAGGTTCGTGTAGTTCAACTCGTCATTGAACTACACGTTGAAGTAGCTTGGTGGTAGTTGAACTCAATTCTAATCATTTAACATTTACATTTAAGTCATTTAGCAGACGCTCTTATCTAGAGCGACTTACAAATTCAGCTCGTGTTTTCAGTAGTCAATTACTGTTTTGCCACGTAGTGGTGTAACTAACTATTAGAACTAAAAACTACTTTTTTTAAAAAACATAAAATAAAATATAGGCAAAAAGTAAGCAATAAATCCCTTTATTTTAATGCATCAGATCTGCCTAATTCTGACTTGAAAATGAGTATTTGTGTTTGCTAGGTAAAGTGTTTTCAGAGTAGCTTCCCCGACACCGCTGAGTTGACAACCTGTCTGAGTTGACAACCTGTCTCTATACACACTTGAGACTCCCTGTACCGTCTGATTATTACACACTAATCACTGCTGAGACTCCCTGTACCGTCTGATTATTACACACTAATCACTGCTGAGACTCCCTGTACCGTCTGATTATCACACACTAATCACTGCTGAGACTCCCTGTACCGTCTGATTATTACACACTAATCACTGCTGAGACTCCCTGCACCGTCTGATTATTACACACTAATCACTGCTGAGACTCCCTGTACCGTCTGATTATTACACACTAATCACTGCTGAGACTCCCTGTACCGTCTGATTATTACACACTAATCACACACTACACTGACTCTGATTCTGCCGGAGGGAGGACAACCTATGAGAAAACTGCATTTCCTCTCTATGACGCTTTCCCGAAGCCAAAGCACGTTGCCCCCCTAAAATGCAGTGTAAAAAATCAGAGTGCTTTTGAAGTAGCCTTCAGGTTAAAATCAATGTATCCCATTCACTTCAGACGACGTTTTATGTTGATTCAACCGCTGTATGTTTTGAACGTGTATTAGTCTGCGTGGGACAGACAGAGAGGCGCTTACCTTCGAAGTCTGATAGAATCCCCTCCAGGTGGTCGTTGACGGAGATATGGGACATCCTGACTGTCCGTATCAACTCTTCCGGAGTTCACTGCCGCTCGATATAACGGGGTAAAAAAAAAAGTAGTTTAAAGTTTATCAAAAAAATATAGTTTATATTCAAATAAAAACGTTATTCCTTCCAAAGAAAATCCACTCGCATAAACAGAAGAAAACAAACGGATCCACCGTCTTGGAATAGAACTCCGCGGGTCGTGCAACCAAAAAGTTGCGTTTTTTTTTTCTGAAATCGACTCACATCGGAGAGCGAGCGCACAACTGTTTGCTTCAGCATATGCCTCCTGCCTCCGTCCGTCCGTCTGTCTGTCTGTGTCAGGAGAGGGTTTGAGCGGGTCTCCGGCGATGCGCCTCCCCTCTGGTCTCCCCTGCGAGTGGAGCCCTGCCCCCTGTAGCCTGCCCTACCCTGGATGTACGGATGGATCGAGGGATAGGGAGAGAGGAAGAAGAGGGGCGGACCTCCGTCCTTCATCTAGCCCCTAGACATTGTAGGCAACACCTGGAATGGGGAGTCAGTAAAATATCTCGTCCTGGCTGCCTTCATTCACTTTCCCCGACGGGCGACTGTGTTCTAGTGATGCGCACGTTGGCTCATAACCCGCAGTCCCCACGGTTATATCCACGGGGCGAGCAGGTTGAGGGTCATGGAATATTGTGTGGATGAAGGGCGGGAGGGTTGAATAAAGAGAAAACAATACCGTGAAAAATACAGAAATGTATCATTATTGTGCAATTCATATATATATATATAGGTTACAGGTTATATATATATATAGGTTACAGGTTATATATATATATATAGGTTACAGGTTATATATATATATATAGGTTACAGGTTATATATATATATATAGGTTACAGGTTATATATATATATATATTACAACTATATATATAGGTTACAGGTATATATATATATATATATATACAGAGTACATATATATATATAGGTTACAGGTATATATATATACATAGGTTTTCAGGTTTATTATTTATAGGTTACAGGTTATATATATATATATCCTAAACAGGCCAGAGATATAAATATATAGGTTACAGGTTATATATTATACAGGTTATATATATAGTAGGTCGATTCACGGATATATATATATATAGGTTACAGGTTATATATATAATATAGAGTTACAAGTTATATATATATATATAGCGACACGGGATATTATATATATAGGTTGAGGGACAAATAAATATATATGTTTGGTAAATAAAGATTTATTTACAAGTGGTAGAAGATATATACAGTGCTATATAGCAGATATGTTATATATATTATGTTACAGTTATATCACTATATAGATCAATATATATAAGGTTAAGATAACTATACTGTTCAGGTTGGTTAAATGGAATATAAATATAGATATAGCATTACTATATATATATTTATATATGACCAGGTTATATAAGAGTTATATATATATATATATATATATATATATAGGTTACAGGTTATATATATATATATAGGTTACATTGAGGTTTTCTTTCATTATTTTAGGCTATCTGGCATTACTGCATAAACCTAAACATGCCAATCTCCAAATGCTTTTGGGAAGTTAATGGGCAGAACAAGTTAACGTCGATTCACGGAGGAAAAAAAAGACAACGTCGAAGTCCAATTCAATAAGAGAAAAGCTGCGACACGGAGAGTTGAAAATAAAGAGAAGGGAGGGACAAAAAAAATGAATGTTTGGTAAAGATTTGTTGAAGTGGTAGAAGAGGATGATAGCAGTGCTATGATAGCAGATATGTTATGTGTGATGATTGAGGAGAATGAGAGGTTTTCCCCTGGACTCGGGAGAGGAGAAGATCAGAGTGTTTAGGGAGTAGAATTCATCAGCCTTCTGACTCTGGAGAGGAGAAGGTCGACCGTGGACATTGGGAGAGGAGATAGGTCGATAGCCTGGACTCGGGACGAAGATCGAGTGCCTGGACTCTCAGCTCAGAAGGTCGAAGCCCTGGACTCTGGAGAGGAGAAGGTCGAGAGCCGTGGACTCGGGAGATGACTAGTCCTGGACTGGGAGAGGGAGAAGGTCGATTAGCCTGGAATAGGGAGAGAAACGAGAGCCCTGGACTCGTCAGAGGAGAAGGTCTAGTTATAATCAAATTTAAAATCCTGGACTCAATCAATGATGCCGTTTCTGGAGAGGAGAAGGTTAATAGGGAGAGGAGAAGGCAGTGGACTCGGGAGGGACAATCAACGCTGGACCCGAGAGGTCGAGAACCCTGGACTCGGGAGGTTAAGAGCCTGGACTTTTGGAATTTTTACAATGGACTGGGAGAGGAGAATATTTTTCTTAGAGATGGACTCTCCCCATGGACTCGGGAGAGGAGAATCGGCAATGGACTCGGGAGAGGAGAAGGTCGAGAGCCGTGGACTCGGGAGAGGAGAAGGCAGAGAGCCGTGGACTCGGGAGAGGAGAAGGTCGAGAGCCGTGGACTCGGGAGAGGAGAAGGCAGAGAGCCCTGGACTCGGGAGAGGAGAAGGCAGAGAGCCGTGGACTCGGGAGAGGAGAAGGTCGAGAGCCCTGGACTCGGGAGAGGAGAAGGCAGAGAGCCGTGGACTCGGGAGAGGAGAAGGTCGAGAGCCGTGCGTCCTCCGAAACACAACCCAACCCAACCAAGCCGCACTGCTTCTTGACACAATGCCCACTTAACCCGGAAGCCAGCCGCACCAATGTGTAGGAGGATATACCGTACACCTGGTGACCGTGTCAGCGTGCACTGCACCCGGCCCGCCACAGGAGTCACTAGTGCGCAATGGGACAAGGACATCCCTGCCCGGCCAAACCCTCCCTAACCCGGACGACGCTGGGCCAATTGTGCGCCGCCCCATGGGTCTCCCAGTCCCTGTGTTTCTGTCTGTGCTACGGACTGGTTAGCCCTAGAATGTACTGCTAAGGAGTGTAGGCCAGCCTATACCCTTAATGTCCAAGTGTAACGGATGTGAAACGGCTAGCTTAGTTAGCGGTGTGCGCTAAATAGCGTTTCAATCAGTGACGTCACTTGCTCTGAGACCTTGAAGTAGTGGTTCCCCTTGCTCTGTGGAGCAACGGTAATATGCTCGTGGGTGTCAGTTGTTGATGGTAGAGGGTCCCTGGTCATGGGTAAACGGGTATGGGCGAGGCATGGCTTCAAACTGGACACATGATCACTGGACCAGAGGGGACTGGGGAAGTCATGGCTTCAAACTGGACACATGGTCACTGGACCAGATGGGACTGGGGAAGTCATGGCTTCAAACTGAACACATGATCACTGGACCAGAGGGGACTGGGGAAGTCATGGCTTCAAACTGGACACATGATCACTGGACCAGATGGGACTGGGGAAGTCATGGCTTCAAACTGGACACATGATCACTGGACCAGATGGGACTGGGAAGTCATGGCTTCAAACTGAACACATGGTCACTGGACCCCAGGGACTGGGGAAGTCATGGCTTCAAACTGAACACATGATCACTGGACCAGATGGGACTGGGGAAGTCATGGCTTCAAACTGAACACATGGTCACTGGACCAGAGGGGACTGGGGAAGTCATGGCTTCAAACTGAACACATGGTCACTGGACCCCACGGGACTGGGGAAGTCATGGCTTCAAACTGAACACATGATCACTGGACCAGGGACTGGGGAAGTCATGGCTTCAAACTGAACACATGACCAGATGGGACTGGGGAAGTCATGGCTTCAAACTGAACACATGATCACAGGACCAGATGGGACTGGGGAAGTCATGGCTTCAAACTGAACACATGTTCACTGGACCAGATGGGACTGGGAAGTCATGGCTTCAAACTGAACACATGTTCACTGGACCAGATGGGACTGGGGAAGTCATGGCTTCAAACTGAACACATGATCACTGGACCAGATGGGACTGGGGAAGTCATGGCTTCAAACTGAACACATGATCACTGGACCAGACGGGACTGGGGAAGTCATGGCTTCAAACTGAACACATGGTCACTGGACCAGATGGGACTGGGGAAGTCATGGCTTCAAACTGAACACATGGTCACTGGACCAGATGGGACTGGGGAAGTCATGGCTTCAAACTGAACACATGTTCACTGGACCAGAGGGGACTGGGGAAGTCATGGCTTCAAACTGAACACATGATCACTGGACCAGATGGGACTGGGGAAGTCATGGCTTCAAACTGGACACATGATCACTGGACCAGAGGGGACTGGGGAAGTCATGGCTTCAAACTGAACACATGGTCACTGGACCAGATGGGACTGGGGAAGTCATGGCTTCAAACTGAACACATGATCACTGGACCAGATGGGACTGGGGAAGTCATGGCTTCAAACTGAACACATGTTCACTGGACCAGATGGGACTGGGAAGTCATGGCTTCAAACTGAACACATGATCACTGGACCAGACGGGACTGGGGAAGTCATGGCTTCAAACTGAACACACATGACCAGATGGGACTGGGGAAGTCATGGCTTCAAACTGAACACATGGTCACTGGACCCCACGGGACTGGGGAAGTCATGGCTTCAAACTGAACACATGGTCACTGGACCAGATGGGACTGGGAAGTCATGGCTTCAAACTGAACACATGATCACTGGACCAGATGGGACTGGGGAAGTCATGGCTTCAAACTGGACACATGATCACTGGACCAGATGGGACTGGGGAAGTCATGGCTTCAAACTGGAACACATGATCACTGGACCAGAGGGACTGAAGGTCGAAGTCATGGCTTCAAACTGAACACATGATCACTGGACCCCAGGGACTGGGAATGGCTTCAAACTGAACACATGGTCACTGGACCAGATGGGACTGGGGAAGTCATGGCTTCAAACTGAACACATGGTCACTGGACCAGAGGGGACTGGGGAAGTCATGGCTTCAAACTGAACACATGATCACTGGACCAGACGGGACTGGGGAAGTCATGGCTTCAAACTGAACACATGGTCACTGGACCAGACTGGGACTGGGGAAGTCATGGAGCCAAACTGAACACATGGTCAGGACCAAACGGGACTGGGGAAGTCAGTGGCTTCAAACTGAACCATGAGACTGGACCAGACGGGACTGGGGAAGTCATCCTGAACAGAGATCCCTGGGACTCAAGTCTTTCTGTAAACTGGACACATGATCACTGGACCAGATGGGACTGGGAAGGCAAACTGAACACATGACCACTGGACCAGATGGGACTGAGGAGAATGGCTTCAAACTGAACACATGATCCTGGACCAGATGGGACTGGGAAGTCATGGCTTCAAACTGAACACATGATCACTGGACCAGATGGGACTGGGAAGTCATGGCTCAAACTGGACACATGATCACTGGACCAGATGGGACTGGGAAGTCATGGCTTCAAACCACATGGTCACTGGACCAGATGGGACTGGGAAGTCATGGTTTGAACCATGATCACTGGACCAGAGGGACTGGGGAAGAATGGCTTCAAGCCATTTGATCACTGGACCAGATGGGACTTAGAGGATCACTGGAAGGGGACTGGGGAAGATGCCCAAACTGGACACATGAGAGAGGGACTGGGGAGAGCATGGCTTCAAACTGAACACATGATCACTGGGACCAGATGGGAGAAGTCATGGCTTCAAACTGAGGTCACTGGACCGGGAGGGAGAAGGCTCAAACTGAGCCTGGACCAGATGGGACTGAGGAGAATGGCTCGAGGTCACTGGACTCTGGAAGTCATGGCTTCAAACTGAACACATGATCACTGGACCAGATGGGACTGAGGAGAAGGTTCGAGAGCACTGGACTGGGAGAGGGACTGGTCGCTCAAACTGAACACATGGTCACTGGACCCCAGGGACTGGGCTCAAACTGAACACATGATCGTGGACCAGTCGGGACTGGGGAAGTCATGGCTCAAACTGAACAGCCTGGACCAGAGGGGACGGGAGACTTCAAACTGAACACATGGTCACTGGACCAGATGGGACTGGGAAGTCATCAGAGCCCATGTTCACTGGGACCAGATGGGACTGGGGAAGTCATGGCTTCTGAACACATGATCACCGTGGACCAGATGGGACTGGGAGAGGCTTCAAGGAACACATGATCAGCTGGACCAGGGGGACTGGGGAGAGTCATGGCTTCAAACTGGACACATGATCACTGGACCAGACGGGACTGGGAGAGTCATGGAAGGCTGGACACATGATCACTGGACCAGGGGGAGGGAAGTCGATGGCTTCCTGAACACATGATCACTGGACCAGATGGGACTGGGAAGTCATACTAAACTGAACCGTGGTCACTCCAGGGGACTGGAGAAGTCATGGCTTCAAACTAACCTGATCACTGGACCAGATGGGACTGAGGAGAAGTGTCTAACACAACTGGACCAGATGGGACTGGGGACATGGCTTCAAACTACACATGATCACTGGACCAGAGGGGACTGTCAGGCTTCAAACTCACATGATCTGGACATGGGACTGGGGAAGTCATGGCTTCAAACTGGACTGATCACTGGACCAGGGGACTGGGAAGTCAGAGTTACAGCCACATGGTCACTGGACCAGATGGGACTGGGGAAAACTGAACACATGATCAGGGACTGTCAGGCTCAAACTGAACACATGATCACTGGACCAGATGGGACTGTCATGGCTTCAAACTGAACACATGTTCACTGGACCAGATGGGACTCAAGACTTCAAACTGAACACATGATCACTGGACCAGAGGGGACGACTGAAGGGACTGGGGAAGTCATGGCTTCAAACTGAACACATGATCACTGGACCAGATGGGACTGGGGAAGTCATGGCTTCAAACTGAACACTGATCACTGGACCAGATGGACTGGGAAGTCATGGCTTCAAACTGGACACATGATCAGGACTGGGACTGCTAGTCATGGCTCAAACTGACCAGATGGGAATGGCTTCAAACTGAACACATGACCAGATTGGGGAAGTCTGGCTTCAAAGAACACATGTTCACTGGACCAGATGGGACTGGGAAGTGGCTTCAAACTGAACTGATCACTGGACCAGATGGGACTGGGGAGAAGGCTTCAAACTGAACACATGACCAGAGGGGACTGGGAAGTCATGGCTTCAAACTGAACACATGGTCACTGGACCAGATGGGACTGGGAAGTCATAGCTTCAAACTGAACACATGGTCACTGGACCTCAGGACTGTTCATGGCTTCAAACTGAACACCACTGGACCAGAGGGGACTGGGAAGTCTGGCTTCAAACTGAACACATGGTCACTGGAGGGACTGGGAGAAGTCATGGCTTCAAACTGAACACATGGTCACTGGACCAGATGGGACTGGGGAAGTCATGGCTTCAAACTGAACACATGATCACTGGACCAGATGGGACTGGGGAAGTCATGGCTTCAAACTGAACACATGGTCACTGGACCAGAGGACTGGGGAAGTCATGGCTTCAAACTGAACACATGGTCACTGGACCCCACGGGACTGGGGAAGTCATGCACATGACCAGAGGGACTGGGGTGTCATGGCTTCAAACTGAACACATGATCACTGGACCAGAGGACCTGGGAAGTCAGAACACATCCACTGGACCAGATGGGACTGGGGAAGTCATGGCTTCAAACTGAACACATGGTCACTGGACCAGAGGGGACTGGGGAAGTCATGGCTTCAAACTGAACACATGATCACTGGACCAGATGGGACTGGGGAAGTCATGGCTTCAAACTCAATGATCACTGGACCAGATGGGACTGGGGAAGTCATGGCTTCAAACTGAACACATGATCACTGGACCAGATGGGACTGGGGAAGTCATGGCTTCAAACTGAACACATGATCACTGGACCAGAGGGGACTGGGGAAGTCTGGCTTCAAACTGAACACATGATCACTGGACCAGATGGGACTGGGGAAGTCATGGCTCAAACTGAACACATGGTCACTGGACCAGATGGGACTGGGGAAGTCATGGCTTCAAACTGAACACATGATCACTGGACCAGAGGGGACTGGGGAAGTCATGGCTTCAAACTGAACACATGACCAGAGGGGACTGGGAAGTCATGGCTTCAAACTGAACACATGACCAGAGGGACTCATGGCTTCAAACTGACCAGACCAGGACTGGGGAAGTCATGGCTTCAAACTGAACACATGATCACTGGACCAGATGGGACTGGGGAAGTCATGGCTTCAAACTGAACACATGATCACTGGACCAGACGGGACTGGGGAAGTCATGGCTTCAAACTGAACACATGATCACTGGACCAGAGGGGACTGGGGAAGTCATGGCTTCAAACTGAACACATGACCAGATGGGACTGGGGAAGTCATGGCTTCAAACTGAACACATGGTCACTGGACCAGATGGGACTGGGGAAGTCATGGCTTCAAACTGAACACATGATCACTGGACCAGATGGGACTGGGGAAGTCATGGCTTCAAACTGAACACATGGTCACTGGACCCCACGGGACTGGGGAAGTCATGGCTTCAAACTGAACACATGATCACTGGACCAGACGGGACTGGGGAAGTCATGGCTTCAAACTGAACACATGATCACTGGACCAGAGGGGACTGGGGAAGTCATGGCTTCAAACTGAACACATGATCACTGGACCAGAGGGGACTGGGGAAGTCATGGCTTCAAACTGAACACATGATCACTGGACCAGATGGGACTGGGGAAGTCATGGCTTCAAACTGAACACATGATCACTGGACCAGAGGGGACTGGGGAAGTCATGGCTTCAAACTGAACACATGATCACTGGACCAGATGGGACTGGGGAAGTCATGGCTTCAAACTGAACACATGATCACTGGACCAGAGGGGACTGGGGAAGTCATGGCTTCAAACTGAACACATGATCACTGGACCAGATGGGACTGGGGAAGTCATGGCTTCAAACTGAACACATGGTCACTGGACCCCACTGGGGAAGTCATGGCAAACTGAACACATGGATGGGACTGGGGAAGTCATGGCTTCAAACTGAACACATGGTCACTGGACCCCACGGGACTGGGGAAGTCATACTTCAAACTGAACACATGATCACTGGACCAGAGGGACTGGGGAAGTCATGGCTTCAAACTGAACACATGATCACTGGACCAGATCTGGACTGGGGAAGTCATGGCTTCAAACTGAACACATGACCCAGATGGGACTGGGGAAGTCATGGCTTCAAACTGAACACATGATCACTGGACCAGATGGGACTGGGGAAGTCATGGCTTCAAACTGAACACATGATCACTGGACCCCATGGGACTGGGGAAGTCATGGCTTCAAACTGAACACATGATCACTGGACCAGATGGGACTGGGGAAGTCATGGCTTCAAACTGAACACATGGTCACTGGACCAGATGGGACTGGGGAAGTCATGGCTTCAAACTGAACACATGGTCACTGGACCAGAGGGGACTGGGGAAGTCATGGCTTCAAACTGAACACATGGTCACTGGACCAGATGGGACTGGGGAAGTCATGGCTTCAAACTGAACACATGATCACTGGACCAGATGGGACTGGGGAAGTCATGGCTTCAAACTGAACACATGGTCACTGGACCAGATGGGACTGGGGAAGTCATGGCTTCAAACTGGACTGGACATGGGGATCACTGAACACATGGTCACCCTGGGACTGGGGAAGTCATGGCTGGAACACATGATCACTGGACCAGATGGGACTGGGGAAGTCATGGCTTCAAACTGAACACATGGTCACTGGACCAGATGGGACTGGGGAAGTCATGGCTTCAAACTGAACACATGATCACTGGACCAGATGGGACTGGGGAAGTCATGGCTTCAAACTGAACACATGGTCACTGGACCCCACGGGACTGGGGAAGTCATGGCTTCAAACTGAACACATGATCACTGGACCAGATGGGACTGGGGAAGTCATGGCTTCAAACTGAACACATGGTCACTGGACCCCTCAGGGACTGGGGAAGTCATGGCTTCAAACTGAACACATGATCACTGGACCAGACGGGACTGGGGAAGTCATGGCTTCAAACTGAACACATGGTCACTGGACCAGAGGGACTGGGGAAGTCATGGCTTCAAACTGAACACATGATCACTGGACCAGACGGGACTGGGGAAGTCATGGCTTCAAACTGAACACATGGTCACTGGACCAGATGGGACTGGGGAAGTCATGGCTTCAAACTGAACACATGACCCAGATCATGGCTTCAAACTGAACACATGACCAGATGGGACTGGGGAAGTCATGGCTTCAAACTGAACACATGATCACTGGACCAGATGGGACTGGGGAAGTCATGGCTTCAAACTGAACACATGATCACTGGACCAGATGGGACTGGGGAAGTCATGGCTTCAAACTGAACACATGACCAGATGGGACTGGGGAAGTCATGGCTTCAAACTGAACACATGGTCACTGGACCAGATGGGACTGGGGAAGTCATGGCTTCAAACTGAACACATGATCACTGGACCAGATGGGACTGGGGAAGTCATGGCTTCAAACTGAACACATGGTCACTGGACCAGATGGGACTGGGGAAGTCATGGCTTCAAACTGGACACATGGTCACTGGACCAGATGGGACTGGGGAAGTCATGGCTTCAAACTGAACACACACAGACATTCCCTGTTCCAACTTTTAATGAACAGTCCTAAATCCCTGAACCACACTCGACACTCCACTCCAGACCCTCTCATCTAACCCCCACACACACACACACACACACACACACACACACACACACACACACACACACACACACACACACACACACACACACACACACACACACACACACACACACACACACACACACACACTCATCTCTAAGAGCATGAAAAGTCTCAGTGACATTAATCCACATCTATAATGAGGCCTCCAGACCCCTCTGTCCCAAGAGCACAGGGGACGGTTGTGTGAGTGTGTGTGTGTTTGGGATGTGGGAGATGTGGGTCATAGGGTCTATGGGAATTCAGTCACTTTGCCTCTTTTTCCTCTTTCTCCCTCTCTCTGTCCCCTCCCTCTCTCTGTCCCCCTCCCTCTCTCTCTGTCCCCCTCCCTCTCTCTCGTCCCCCTCCCTCTCTCTGTTCCCCCTCTCTCTGCCCCCTCCCTCTCTCTGCCCCCCCTCTCTCTCTCTGTCCCCCCTCCCTCTCTCTGTTCCCCCTCTCTGTCTGTCTCTCTCTGTCTGTCTGTCCCTTTCTGTCCCCCTGTCTGGCTGTCTGTCTGTCTGTCTGTCTCTCTGTCTGTCTGTCTGGCTCTCTATCAAAGCAACTGTTACTCTTGCTATTCACTAGTTTTCTCAGGCCCAGTACTCTCTATTCATCTCTCTCGATCTCTCGCTATCTCTCGCTCTCTCTCGACTGTTGCTATCTCGCTCTCTCTGGCTCTCTCTCGCTCTCTCTGGCTCTCTCTCGCCTCTCTGTCTCTCTCTGGCTCTCTTAGGCTATCTCCTCAGGACTCTCTCGCACTAACTCTCAGCTGTTGCTATCTCCTCAGGCTCTCGCTACTCTGTCCGCAGGCAGTTTCCTGTGATATGCTTGATATCTGTTGACCTCTGTCTGTCTGTCTGTCTGTCTGCTGTCTGTCTGTCTCCTCAGTCTGTCTGCTACCTCCTCAAAGCAACTGTTACTATATTCACTAGTTTTCTCAGGCCCAGTACTCTATGGGCTATTCAGTATCTCCTCTGGACTGTTGCTATCTCCTCAGGACTGTTGTTATCTCCTCTGGACTGTTGCTATCTCCTCTGGACTGTTAGTATCTCCTCAGGACTGTTACTAACTCCTCAGGACTGTTACTACCTCCTCAGGACTGTTGCTATCTCCTCAGGACTGGTACTACCTCCCTCAGGACTGTTGCTATCTCCTCTGGACTGTTGCTATCTCCTCTGGACTGTTGCTATCTCCTCTGGACTGTTGCTATCTCCTCAGGACTGTTAGTATCTCCTCAGGACTGTTGTTATCTCCTCTGGACTGTTACTACCTCCTCTGGACTGTTGCTATCTCCTCTGGACTGTTGCTATCTCCTCTGGACTGTTAGTATCTCCTCTGGACTGTTACTAACTCCTCAGGACTGTTACTACCTCCTCAGGACTGTTACTAACTCCTCAGGACTGTTGCTATCTCCTCAGGACTGTTACTACCTCTCATCTGGACTGTTGCTATCTCCTCAGGACTGTTGCTATCTCCTCAGGACTGTTGCTATCTCCTCTGGACTGTACTACCTCCTCAGGACTGTTGCTACCTCCTCTGGACTGTTACTATCTCCTCAGGACTGTTGCTACCTCCTCAGGACTGTTGCTACCTCCTCAGGACTGTTGCTATCTCCTCTGGACTGTTAGTATCTCTCATCTGGACTGTTAGTACCTCCTCAGGACTGTTACTACCTCCTCAGGACTGGTACTATCTCCTCAGTACAGTCACTATCTCCTCTGGACTGGTACTATCTCCTCTGGACTGGTACTATCTCCTCAGGACTGTTAATAATATCTCATCTGGACTGTTACTATCTCCTCAGTACAGTCACTATCTCCTCTGGACTGTTACTATCTCCTCTGGACTGTTACTATCTCCTCAGGACTGTTACTATCTCCTCTGGACTGTTACTATCTCCTCAGGACTGTTACTATCTCCTCAGGACTGTACTATCTCCTCAGGACTGGTACTATCTCCTCAGGACTGTTACTATCTCCTCAGGACTGTTACTATCTCCTCTGGACTGGTACTATCTCCTCTGGACTGGTACTATCTCCTCTGGACTGGTACTATCTCCTCTGGACTGGTACTATCTCATCTGGACTGGTACTATCTCATCTGGACTGGTACTATCTCCTCTGGACTGGTACTATCTCATCTGGACTGGTACTATCTCATCTGGACTGGTACTATCTCCTCTGGACTGGTACTATCTCCTCAGTACAGTCACTATCTCCTCAGGACTGGTACTATCTCCTCTGGACTGGTACTATCTCCTCGGGACTGTTAATAATATCTCATCTGGACTGTTACTATCTCCTCAGTACAGTTACTATCTCCTCTGGACTGGTACTATCTCCTCTGGACTGGTACAATCTCCTCTGGACTGGTACTATCTCCTCAGGACTGTTACTATCTCCTCAGTCTTGTCAGGCTCAGTCCTCTATTGGCTATTCACTATCTCCTCAGGACTGTTACTATCTCCTCAGGACGGTTACTATCTTCTCAGTGTTGTCAGGCTCAGTCCTCTATTGGCTATTCACTATCTCCTCAGGACTGTTATTAGCTCTCGGTGTTAAGTGAGTTTGCTAAGTGTCCAGACAAGTCTCTATAACATAATCTAATGTAAGGCCCAAGGAGGGAGTGTTTAAATCAACACATTCCTTACTGCTAGTAGTAAGGAGGTGATGATCACACACACACACACACACACACACACACATGTGATGACACACACACACACACACACACACACACACACACACACACACACACACACACACACACACACCAGTCAACATGTCTCTTCAGTATAGTGTTTTACACCACACACAGTGCTCTCACAGGGCCCAGTCTCAGTGTATGTGTTGACCACATAGTGCCCAGTTCAGTAGTAGCAGTCTCAGTGTATGTATGAGTGCTCTGGGCCCAGTCTCAGTGTATGTGTTGACCACAGTGCTCTCAGGGCCCAGTCTCAGTGTATGTGTTGACCACAGTGCTCTCAGGGCCCAGTCTCAGTGTATGTGTTGACCACAGTGCTCTCAGGGCCCAGTCTCAGTGTATGTGTTGACCACAGTGCTCTCAGGGCCCAGTCTCAGTGTATGTGTGACCACAGTGCTCTCAGGGCCCAGTCTCAGTGTATGTGTTGACCACAGTGCTCTCAGGGCCCAGTCTCAGTGTATGTGTTGACCACAGTGCTCTCAGGGCCCAGTCTCAGTGTATGTGTGACCACAGTCTCAGCTCTGCAGGGCCCAGTCTCAGTCTATGTGTTGACCAGTGTATGTGTGGACCACAGTGCTCTCAGGGCCCAGTCTCAGTGTATGTGTGGACCACAGTGCTCTCAGGGCCCAGTCTCAGTGTATGTGTTGACCACAGTGCTCTCAGGGCCCAGTCTCAGTGTATGTGTTGACCACAGTGCTCTCTCAGGGCCCAGTCTCAGTGTCTCATGTGTGTGACCACAGTGCCCAGTCTCAGGTATGCCCAGTCTCAGGGTCTCAGTGTGTGTGACCACAGTGCTCTCAGGGCCCAGTCTCAGTGTATGTGTGGACCACAGTGCTCTCAGGGCCCAGTCTCAGTGTATGTGTTGACCACAGTGATCTCAGGGCCCAGTCTCAGTGTATGTGTGGACCACAGTGCTTCCCATAATGTATCCAATATCCAGCCTAGTAAACGGCTGACTTCAGTCCCACAGAGTAAACAGAGGAGGAAATTATCTGCATCCACAATACTACAGTCATGGTTATTTATTCTACTAAGGCTAGACAGAGGTCAGTGTCTGTCTGTCCGTCCGTCCGACCGTCCGTCCGTCCGTCCGTCCGTCCGTCCGATTTACCATCAAGCAACACACCTCTCGAAACACACCCCTCACACACACACAAACGACTTCACCCAACCCCTCCCTAAATCCCACCCTCCTTCTCTCCTCCCTCCCTCCCTCCCTACATCCCCTCAGCAATAGAGGACAATTAACCAGCCCCCTCCTGCAGGTTAGGTCAGGCTGGCTGGACAATAGATGACATTTAACCTACGACCTCTCCTCACCTGCCTCTGGGTCTTGGTTGCTAAGGGTCTCTCAAGTCAGGTATGTGTGTGTATTTGTGTGTGTGGTATACAACCCTTTGAAAGGCTGAGCTGACCCTCTCCTCTCTAATTTGGATCTTAGAGAGCTCAGGAGTAGGCTAGTTAACACACCTGAAGACCGAACCCCCCCCCCCCCCGTGGCCCTAAGGCCAGGTTTAGTAGTCCTTAACTAAAGGCAGGTGGGGGGCAAGTTGCCTAGTGGTTACAGCATTGGGCCAGTAACTGAAAGGGTTGCTAGATCGAATCCCTGAGCTGACAAGGTAAAAATCTGTCTATATTTCCCTCAGATTACACAGATCCACAAAGAATTCGAAAACAAATCCAATTTTGATAAACTCCCATATCTACTGGGTTAAATTCCACAGTGTGCATCACAGCAGCAAAATTTGTGACCTGTTGCCACGAGAAAAGGTCAACCAGTGAAGAACAAACACCATTGTAAATACAACCCATATTTATGCTTATTTATTTTCCCTTTTGTACTTTAACCATTTGCACATCGTTACAACACTGTATATATATATATATATATATATATATATATATATATATAATATGACATTTAAAATGTCTGTGAGTGTAATGTTTACTGTTAATTTGTATTGTTTATTTCACTTTTGTTTATTATCTACAGTACTTCACTTGCTTTGGCAATGTTAACGTATGTTTCCCATGACTATGTGATCACTGGAGACAATGAATTGTGAATCAGAAAACCCCATTTAAGTCTGCTGTTCTGTGTAGTGTCTCCAGAGTCTCTTGTTGCTATGGGTGATGGAAGAGGATAACCAGCCCTCTGTTCTGTGTAGTGTCTCCAGAGTCTCTTGTTGCTATGGGTGATGGAAGAGGATAACCAGCCCTCTGTTCTGTGTAGCGTGTCTCCAGAGTCTCTTGTTGCTATGGGTGATGGAAGAGGATAACCAGCCCTCTGTTCTGTGTAGCGTGTCTCCAGAGACTCTTGTTGCTATGGGTGATGGAAGAGGATAACCAGCCCTCTGTTCTGTGTAGCGTGTCTCCAGAGACTCTTGTTGCTATGGGTGATGGAAGAGGATAACCAGCCCTTGTGTTCTGTGTAGTGTCTCCAGAGACTCTTGTTGCTATGGGTGATGGAAGAGGATAACCAGCCCTCTGTTCTGTGTAGCGTATCTCCAGAGTCTCTTGTTGCTATGGGTGATGGAAGAGGATAACCAGCCCTCTGTTCTGTGTAGCGTGTCTCCAGAGACTCTTGTTGCTATGGGTGATGGAAGAGGATAACCAGCCCTCTGTTCTGTGTAGCGCATCTCCAGAGTCTCTTGTTGCTATGGGTGATGGAAGAGGATAACCAGCCCTGTGTGTTCTGTGTTGCTATATGGAAGAGGATGTCTCTGAGACTCTTGTTGCTATGGGTGATGGAAGAGGATAACCAGCCCTCTGTTCTGTGTAGTGTCTCCAGAGACTCTTGTTGCTATGGGTGATGGAAGAGGATAACCAGCCCTCTGTGTTCTGTGTAGATTATCTCCAGAGTCTCTTGTTGCTATGGGTGATGGAAGAGGATAACCAGCCCTCTGTTCTGTGTAGCGTGTCCAGAGTCTCTTGTTGCTATGGGTGATGGAAGAGGATAACCAGCCCTCTGTTCTGTGTAGATTATCTCCAGAGTCTCTTGTTGCTATGGGTGATGGAAGAGGATAACCAGCCCTCTGTTCTGTGTAGCGTGTCTCCAGAGACTCTTGTTGCTATGGGTGATGGAAGAGGATAACCAGCCCTCTCTTCTGTGTAGATTATCTCCAGAGTCTCTTGTTGCTATGGGTGATGGAAGAGGATAACCAGCCCTCTGTTCTGTGTAGCGTGTCTGCAGAGACTCTCAGAGCTGATTCTGCTTTATGCATTGAGTCAACCTGTGGAGAGAAAGATGGAGAGGGGGAGAGAGAGAGAGGGATAGAGAGGTAGGGGGGGAGAGAGAGAGGTAGAGGGAGAGAGAGAGGGGATAGAGATGGAGGGGGAGAGCGAGAGAGAGAGAGAGAGAGAGAGAGAGAGAGAGAGGGATAGAGAGGGAGGGGGAGAGAGAGAGAGAGGGAGAGAGAGGGAGGGGGAGAGAGAGAGAGGGAGGGGGAGAGGGGGAGAGAGAGGGGAGGGAGAGAGAGAGGGAGGGAGAGAGAGGGGATAGAGAGGGAGGGGGAGAGAGAGAGAGAGAGAGGAGAGAGAGAGGGATAGAGAGGGAGGGGGAGAGAGAGAGTGGGGGAGAGAGAGTGGGAGAGAGAGAGAGAGAGAGATATCAGGGTGAACCACTGGTCTCCCCCGCCCTCCCCCTGAGGTCCTGCATATCCCAGGATCATTCAAACGGAACTAAACTGGGGTGGGGCCCTCCTACACCCTCCACTGGAGGCTTGTACAGAGCCCAGGGGCTGGGGCAGGGGTCAAATCATCTGGACAAAAATGTCTGGGGGTCAAACACCTCATGTCTTAAAAGGAGCTGAGCCAGGACAAAATGTAGCTCTGCATCCTAAATGGTACTCTACTATTCCCTACATGTGCAGTACTTTAGACCAGAGCCCTATTCCCTATATAGTGCACTACTTTAGACCAGAGCCCTATGGCACCCTATTCCCTACATAGTGCACTACTTTAGACCAGAGCTCTATGGCAACCTATTCCCTATATAGGGAATAGGGTACCATAGGGCTCTGGTCTAAAGTAGTGCACTATAATAGCTGGCATGTTGTGAACCATTCAAGTGGAATGGACTGGCATGTTGTGAACCATTCAAGTGGAATGAACTGGCATGTTGTGAACCATTCAAATGGAATGAACTGGCATGTTGTGAACCATTCAAATGGAATGAACTGGCATGTTGTGAACCATTCAAGTGGAATGAACTGGCATGTTGTGAACCATTCAAGTGGAATGAACTGGCATGTTGTGAACCATTTGTGAACTGGAATGAACTGGCATGTTGTGAACCATTCAAGTGGAATGAACTGGCATGTTGTGAACCATTCAAGTGGAATGAACTGGCATGTTGTGAACCATTCAAGTGGAATGAACTGGCATGTTGTGAACCATTCAAGTGGAATGAACTGGCATGTTGTGAACCATTCAAGTGGAATGAACTGGCATGTTGTGAACCATTCAAGTGGAATGAACTGGCATGTTGTGAACCATTCAAGTGGAATGAACTGGCATGTTGTGAACCATTCAAATGGAATGAACTGGCATGTTGTGAACCATTCAAGTGGAATGAACTGGCATGTTGTGAACCATTCAAGTGGAATGAACTGGCATGTTGTGAACCATTCAAGTGGAATGAACTGGCATGTTGTGAACCATTCAAGTGGAATGGACTGGCATGTTGTGAACCATTCAAGTGGAATGAACTGGCATGTTGTGAACCATTCAAGTGGAATGAACTGGCATGTTGTGAACCATTCAAATGGAATGAACTGGCATGTTGTGAACCATTCACGTGGAATGAACTGGCATGTTGAGAACCATTCAAGTGGAATGAACTGGCATGTTGTGAACCATTTAACTGGAATGAACTGGCATGTTGTGAACCATTCAAGTGGAATGGACTGGCATGTTGTGAACCATTCAAGTGGAATGAACTGGCATGTTGTGAACCATTCAAGTGGAATGAACTGGCATGTTGTGAACCATTCAAATGGAATGAACTGGCATGTTGTGAACCATTCAAGTGGAATGAACTGGCATGTTGTGAACCATTCAAGTGGAATGAACTGGCATGTTGTGAACCATTCAAATGGAATGAACTGGCATGTTGTGAACCATTCAAGTGGAATGAACTGGCATGTTGTGAACCATTCAAGTGGAATGGACTGGCATGTTGTGAACCATTCAAGTGGAATGAACTGGCATGTTGTGAACCATTCAAGTGGAATGAACTGGCATGTTGTGAACCATTCAAGTGGAATGAACTGGCATGTTGTGAACCATTCAAGTGGAATGAACTGGCATGTTGTGAACCATTCAAGTGGAATGAACTGGCATGTTGTGAACCATTCAAGTGGAATGAACTGGCATGTTGTGAACCATTCAAGTGGAATGAACTGGCATGTTGTGAACCATTCAAGTGGAATGGACTGGCATGTTGTGAACCATTCAAGTGGAATGAACTGGCATGTTGAGAACCATTCAAGTGGAATGAACTGGCATGTTGTGAACCATTCAAATGGAATGAACTGGCATGTTGTGAACCATTCAAAATGAACTGAATGAACTGGCATGTTGTGAACCATTCAAGTGGAATGAACTGGCATGTTGTGAACCATTCAAGTGGAATGAACTGGCATGTTGTGAACCATTCAAGTGGAATGAACTGGCATGTTGTGAACCATTCAAGTGGAATGGACTGGCATGTTGTGAACCATTCAACTGAGTGGAATGGACTGGCATGTTGTGAACCATTCAAGTGGAATGAACTGGCATGTTGTGAACCATTCAAGTGGAATGAACTGGCATGTTGTGAACCATTCAAATGGAATGAACTGGCATGTTGTGAACCATTCAAGTGGAATGAACTGGCATGTTGTGAACCATTCAAGTGGAATGAACTGGCATGTTGTGAACCATTCAAGTGGAATGAACTGGCATGTTGTGAACCATTCAAGTGGAATGAACTGGCATGTTGTGAACCATTCAAGTGGAATGGACTGGCATGTTGTGAACCATTCAAGTGGAATGAACTGGCATGTTGTGAACCATTCAAGTGGAATGGACTGAATAAA
>NW_026287504.1:32500-82500 GCF_023373465.1 Oncorhynchus keta | reverse complement strand
TACCTCATACCTTATCTACAATAAATATACCTCCTCTCTCCTCATACCTCATAGCCCATACCTTATCTACAATAAATATACCTCTCTCTCCTCAGACCTCATACCTTATCTACAATAAATATACCTCCTCTCCTCATACCTTATCTACAATAAATATACCTCCTCTCCCTCAGACCTCATACCTTATCTACAATAAATATACCTCCTCTCTCCTCATACCTCATCTACAATAAATATACCTCCTCTCTCCTCATACCTCATCTACAATAAATATACCTCCTCTCTCCTCATACCTCATACCTTATCTGCAATAAATATACCTCCTCTCTCCTCATACCTCATAGCCCATACCTTATCTACAATAAATATACCTCCTCTCTCCTCATACCTCATCTACAATAAATATACCTCCTCTCTCCTCATACCTCATCTACAATAAATATACCTCCTCTCTCCTCATACCTCATACCTTATCTACAATAAATATACCTCCTCTCTCCTCATACCTCATCTACAATAAATATACCACCTCTCTCCTCATACCTCATCTACAATAAATATACCTCCTCTCTCCTCATACCTCATCTACAATAAATATACCTCCTCTCCCTCATACCTCATCTACAATAAATATACCTCCTCTCTCCTCATAACTCATCTACAATAAATATACCTCCTCTCTCCTCATACCTCATCTACAATAAATATACCTCCTCTCTCCTCATACCTCATCTACAATAAATATACCTCCTCTCTCCTCATACCTCATCTACAATAAATATACCTCCTCTCTCCTCATACCTCATACCTTATCTACAATAAATATACCTCCTCTCTCCTCATACCTCATAGCCCATACCTTATCTACAATAAATATACCTCCTCTCTCCTCAGACCTCATACCTTATCTACAATAAATATACCTCCTCTCTCCTCATACCTTATCTACAATAAATATACCTCCTCTCTCTCAGACCTCATACCTTATCTACAATATATATACCTCCTCTCTCCTCATACCTCATCTACAATAAATATACCTCCTCTCTCCTCATACCTCATCTACAATAAATATACCTCCTCTCTCCTCATACCTCATACCTTATCTGCAATAAATATACCTCCTCTCTCCTCATACCTCATAGCCCATACCTTATCTACAATAAATATACCTCCTCTCTCCTCATACCTCATCTACAATAAATATACCTCCTCTCTCCTCATACCTCATCTACAATAAATATACCTCCTCTCTCCTCATACCTCATACCTTATCTACAATAAATATACCTCCTCTCTCCTCATACCTCATCTACAATAAATATACCACCTCTCTCCTCATACCTCATCTACAATAAATATACCTCCTCTCTCCTCATACCTCATCTACAATAAATATACCTCCTCTCTCCTCATACCTCATCTACAATAAATATACCTCCTCTCTCCTCATACCTCATCTACAATAAATATACCTCCTCTCTCCTCATACCTCATACCTTATCTACAATAAATATACCTCCTCTCTCCTCATACCTCATAGCCCATACCTTATCTACAATAAATATACCTCCTCTCTCCTCAGACCTCATACCTTATCTACAATAAATATACCTCCTCTCTCCTCATACCTTATCTACAATAAATATACCTCCTCTCTCCTCAGACCTCATACCTTATCTACAATATATATACCTCCTCTCTCCTCATACCTCATCTACAATAAATATACCTCCTCTCTCCTCATACCTCATCTACAATAAATATACCTCCTCTCTCCTCATACCTCATACCTTATCTGCAATAAATATACCTCCTCTCTCCTCATACTCATAGCCTCCTCTCTCCTCATCCATACCTTATCTACAATAAATATACCTCCTCTCTCCTCATACCTCATCTACAATAAATATACCTCCTCTCTCCTCATACCTCATCTACAATAAATATACCTCCTCTCTCCTCCTACATACCTCATACCTTATCTACAATAAATATACCTCCTCTCTCCTCATACCTCATCTACAATAAATATACCACCTCTCTCCTCATACCTCATCTACAATAAATATACCTCCTCTCTCCTCATACCTCATCTACAATAAATATACCTCCTCTCTCCTCATACCTCATCTACAATAAATATACCTCCTCTCTCCTCATACCTTATCTACAATAAATATACCTCCTCTCTCCTCATACCTTATCTACAATAAATATACCTCCTCTCTCCTCATACCTCATACCTTATCTACAATAAATATACCTCCTCTCTCCTCATACCTCATACCTCATCTACAATAAATATACCTCCTCTCTCCTCATACCTCATACCTCATCTACAATAAATATACCTCCTCTCTCCTCATACCTCATACCTTATCTACAATAAATATACCTCCTCTCTCCTCATACCTCATACCTTATCTACAATAAATATACCTCCTCTCTCCTCATACCTCATACCTTATCTACAATAAATATACCTCCTCTCTCCTCATACCTCATACCTTATCTACAATAAATATACCTCCTCTCTCCTCATACCTTATCTACAATAAATATACCTCCTCTCTCCTCAGACCTCATACCTTATCTACAATAAATATACCTCCTCTCTCCTCATACCTCATCTACAATAAATATACCTCCTCTCTCCTCATACCTCATCTACAATAAATATACCTCCTCTCTCCTCATAACTCATCTACAATAAATATACCTCCTCCTCATACCTCATCTACAATAAATATACCTCCTCTCTCCTCATACCTCATCTACAATAAATATACCTCCTCTCTCCTCATACCTCATCTACAATAAATATACCTCCTCTCTCCTCATACCTCATACCTTATCTACAATAAATATACCTCCTCTCTCCTCATACCTCATAGCCCATACCTTATCTACAATAAATATACCTCCTCTCTCCTCAGACCTCATACCTTATCTACAATAAATATACCTCCTCTCTCCTCATACCTTATCTACAATAAATATACCTCCTCTCTCCTCAGACCTCATACCTTATCTACAATAAATATACCTCCTCTCTCCTCATACCTCATCTACAATAAATATACCTCCTCTCTCCTCATACCTCATCTACAATAAATATACCTCCTCTCTCCTCATACCTCATACCTTATCTACAATAAATATACCTCCTCTCTCCTCATACCTCATCTACAATAAATATACCACCTCTCTCCTCATACCTCATCTACAATAAATATACCTCCTCTCTCCTCATACCTCATCTACAATAAATATACCTCCTCTCCTCATACCTCATCTACAATAAATATACCTCCTCTCTCCTCATACCTTATCTACAATAAATATACCTCCTCTCTCCTCAGACCTCATAGCCCATACCTCATCTACAATAAATATACCTCCTCTCTCCTCATACCTCATACCTTATCTACAATAAATATACCTCCTCTCTCCTCATACCTCATACCTTATCTACAATAAATATACCTCCTCTCTCCTCATACCTCATACCTTATCTACAATAAATATACCTCCTCTCTCCTCATACCTCATACCTTATCTACAATAAATATACCTCCTCTCTCCTCATACCTCATACCTTATCTACAATAAATATACCTCCTCTCTCCTCATACCTTATCTACAATAAATATACCTCCTCTCTCCTCATACCTCATCTACAATAAATATACCTCCTCTCTCCTCATACCTCATACCTTATCTACAATAAATATACCTCCTCTCTCCTCATACCTCATACCTTATCTACAATAAATATACCTCCTCTCTCCTCATACCTCATACCTTATCTACAATAAATATACCTCCTCTCTCCTCATACCTCATACCTTATCTACAATAAATATACCTCCTCTCTCCTCATACCTCATACCTTATCTACAATAAATATACCTCCTCTCTCCTCAGACCTCATAGCCCATACCTTATCTACAATAAATATACCTCCTCTCTCCTCATACCTCATCTACAATAAATATACCTCCTCTCTCCTCATACCTCATCTACAATAAATATACCTCCTCTCTCCTTCTCCATCTCCTCAGGGGAGACATACAGTGTTTGTGGCTGTTCTGAGAGCGTAAGGGGGTATATTCCCTATATAGTGCACTACTTTTGACCAGAACCCTATGGCAAATGGCACCCTATTCCCTATATAGTGCACTACTTTTGACCAGAACCCTATGGCAAATGGCACCCTATTCCCTATATAGTGCACTACTTTTGACCAGAACCCTATGGCAAATGGCACCCTATTCCGTATATAGTGCACTACTTTTGACCAGAACCCTATGGCAAATGGCACCCTATTCCCTATATAGTGCACTACTTTTGACCAGAACCCTATGGCAAATGGCACCCTATTCCGTATATAGTGCACTACTTTTGACCAGAGTTCTATGGGCCCTGGCACTCTATATAGTGTATATATATGAAGGCTTATATACAGCAGTATGTGGACACCCCTTCAAATGAGTGGATTTAGCTATTTCAGCCACACTTGTTTCTGATAGGTGTATAAAATCGAGCACACAGCCATGTAATCTCCATAGACAAACGTTGGCAGTAGAATGGCCCGTACTGAAGAGCTCAGTGACTTTCAATGTGGCACCGTCATAGGATGCCACCTTTCCAACAAGTCAGTTGGTCAAATTTCTGCCCTGCTAGAGCTGCCCTCGGTCAACTGTGAGTGCTGTTATTGTGAAGTGGAAACGTCTAGGAGCAACAACGGCTCAGCCGCGAAGTGGTAGGCCACACAAGCTCACAGAACAGGACCGCAGAGTGCTGAAGCGTGTAGCTCTTAAGAATCGTCAGTCCTCGGTTGCAACACTCACTGCTGAGTTCCCAACTGCCTTCTGGAAGCAACGTCGGCACAAGAACTGTTCGTCGGGGAGCTTCATGAAATGGGTTTCCATGGCAGAGCAGCCACATACAAGCCTAAGACCAGTCTGACGGACGAATCTGGGTTTGGCAGATGCCAGGAGAACACTACCTGCGCTAATGCATAGTGCCAACTGTAAAGTTTGGTGGGGAGGAATAATGGTCTGGGGCTGTTCTTCACGGTTTGGGCCCCTTAGTTCCAATGAAAGGAAAACTTAACGCCAAGTCATACACTGACATTCTAGATGATTCTGTGCTTCCAACTTGGTGGCAACAGTTTGGGGAAGGCCCTTTCCTGTTTCAGCATGACAATGCCCCCGTGCACAAAGCCAGGTCCATTCAGATTTTTGTTTTGTTTTGAGATCGGTGTGGAAGAACTTGACTGGCCTGCACAGAGCACTGACGTCAACCCCATCAAACACTTTTGGGATGAATTGGAACACCGACTGCGAGCCAGGCCTAATCGCCCAACATCAGTGCCCGACCTCATTCATGCTCTTGTGTCTGAATGGAAGCAAGTCCCCGCAGCAATGTTCCAACATCTCGTGGAAAGCCTTCCCAGAAGAGTGGAGGCTGTTATAGCAGCAATGTTCCAACATCTAGTGGAAAGCCTTCCCAGAAGAGTGGAGGCTGTTATGGCAGCAATGTTCCAACATCTAGTGGAAAGTCTTCCCAGAAGAGTGGAGGCTGTTATAGCAGCAATGTTCCAACATCTAGTGGAAAGCCTTCCCAGAAGACTGGAGGCTGTTATAGCAGCAATGTTCCACCATCTAGTGGAAAGCCTTCCCAGAAGAGTGGAGGCTGTTATGGCAGCAATGTTCCAACATCTACTGGAAAGCCTTCCCAGAAGACTGGAGGCTGTTATAGCAGCAATGTTCCAACATCTAGTGGAAAGCCTTCCCAGAAGAGTGGAGGCTGTTATAGCAGCAATGTTCCAACATCTAGTGGAAAGTCTTCCCAGAAGAGTGGAGGCTGTTATAGCAGCAATGTTCCAACATCTAGTGGAAAGCCTTCCCAGAAGAGTGGAGGCTGTTATAGCAGCAATGTTCCAACATCTAGTGGAAAGCCTTCCCAGAAGAGTGGAGGCTGTTATAGCAGCAATGTTCCAACATCTAGTGGAAAGCCTTCCCAGAAGAGTGGAGGCTGTTATAGCAGCAATGTTCCAACATCTAGTGGAAAGCCTTCCCAGAAGACTGGAGGCTGTTATAGCAGCAATGTTCCAACATCTAGTGGAAAGCCTTCCCAGAAGAGTGGAGGCTGTTATAGCAGCAATGTTCCAACATCTAGTGGAAAGTCTTCCCAGAAGAGTGGAGGCTGTTATAGCAGCAATGTTCCAACATCTAGTGGAAAGCCTTCCCAGAAGAGTGGAGGCTGTTATAGCAGCAATGTTCCAACATCTAGTGGAAAGTCTTCCCAGAAGAGTGGAGGCTGTTATAGCAGCAATGTTCCAACATCTAGTGGAAAGTCTTCCCAGAAGAGTGGAGGCTGTTATAGCAGCAATGTTCCAACATCTAGTGGAAAGCCTTCCCAGAAGAGTGGAGGCTGTTATAGCAGCAATGTTCCAACATCTAGTGGAAAGCCTTCCCAGAAGAGTGGAGGCTGTTATAGCAGCAATGTTCCAACATCTAGTGGAAAGCCTTCCCAGAAGAGTGGAGGCTGTTATAGCAGCAATGTTCCAACATCTAGTGGAAAGCCTTCCCAGAAGAGTAGAGGCTGTTATAGCAGCAATGTTCCAACATCTAGTGGAAAGCCTTCCCAGAAGAGTGGAGGCTGTTATAGCAGCAATGTTCCAACATCTAGTGGAAAGCCTTCCCAGAAGAGTGGAGGCTGTTATAGCAGCAATGTTCCAACATCTAGTGGAAAGCCTTCCCAGAAGAGTGGAGGCTGTTATAGCAGCAATGTTCCAACATCTAGTGGAAAGCCTTCCCAGAAGAGTGGAGGCTGTTATAGCAGCAATGTTCCAACATCTAGTGGAAAGCCTTCCCAGAAGAGTGGAGGCTGTTATAGCAGCAATGTTCCAACATCTAGTGGAAAGCCTTCCCAGAAGAGTGGAGGCTGTTATAGCAGCAATGTTCCAACATCTAGTGGAAAGCCTTCCCAGAAGAGTGGAGGCTGTTATAGCAGCAATGTTCCAACATCTAGTGGAAAGCCTTCCCAGAAGAGTGGAGGCTGTTATAGCAGCAATGTTCCACCATCTAGTGGAAAGCCTTCCCAGAAGAGTGGAGGCTGTTATAGCAGCAATGTTCCAACATCTAGTGGAAAGCCTTCCCAGAAGAGTGGAGGCTGTTATAGCAGCAATGTTCCACCATCTAGTGGAAAGCCTTCCCAGAAGAGTGGAGGCTGTTATAGCAGCAATGTTCCAACATCTAGTGGAAAGCCTTCCCAGAAGAGTGGAG
The DNA here is from genome assembly GCF_023373465.1 of Oncorhynchus keta. Classification (NCBI taxonomy): domain Eukaryota; kingdom Metazoa; phylum Chordata; class Actinopteri; order Salmoniformes; family Salmonidae; genus Oncorhynchus; species Oncorhynchus keta. Next base: position 75,202 of record NW_026287504.1, on the reverse strand, counting down.
GCTGTTATAGCAGCAATGTTCCAACATCTAGTGGAAAGCCTTCCCAGAAGAGTGGAGGCTGTTATAGCAGCAATGTTCCAACATCTAGTGGAAAGCCTTCCCAGAAGAGTGGAGGCTGTTATAGCAGCAATGTTCCAACATCTAGTGGAAAGCCTTCCCAGAAGAGTGGAGGCTGTTATAGCAGCAATGTTCCAACATCTAGTGGAAAGCCTTCCCAGAAGAGTAGAGGCTGTTATAGCAGCAATGTTCCAACATCTAGTGGAAAGCCTTCCCAGAAGAGTGGAGGCTGTTATAGCAGCAATGTTCCAACATCTAGTGGAAAGCCTTCCCAGAAGAGTAGAGGCTGTTATAGCAGCAATGTTCCAACATCTAGTGGAAAGCCTTCCCAGAAGAGTGGAGGCTGTTCTAGCAGCAATGTTCCAACATCTAGTGGAAAGCCTTCCCAGAAGAGTGGAGGCTGTTATAGCAGCAATGTTCCAACATCTAGTGGAAAGCCTTCCCAGAAGAGTGGAGGCTGTTATAGCAGCAATGTTCCAACATCTAGTGGAAAGCCTTCCCAGAAGAGTAGAGGCTGTTATAGCAGCAATGTTCCAACATCTAGTGGAAAGCCTTCCCAGAAGAGTAGAGGCTGTTATAGCAGCAATGTTCCAACATCTAGTGGAAAGCCTTCCCAGAAGAGTAGAGGCTGTTATAGCAGCAATGTTCCAACATCTAGTGGAAAGCCTTCCCAGAAGAGTAGAGGCTGTTATAGCAGCAATGTTCCAACATCTAGTGGAAAGCCTTCCCAGAAGAGTGGAGGCTGTTCTAGCAGCAATGTTCCAACATCTAGTGGAAAGCCTTCCCAGAAGAGTGGAGGCTGTTATAGCAGCAATGTTCCAACCATCTAGTGGAAAGCCTTCCCAGAAGAGTGGAGGCTGTTATAGCAGCAATGTTCCAACCATCTAGTGGAAAGCCTTCCCAGAAGAGTGGAGGCTGTTATAGCAGCAATGTTCCAACATCTAGTGGAAAGCCTTCCCAGAAGAGTGGAGGCTGTTATAGCAGCAATGTTCCAACATCTAGTGGAAAGCCTTCCCAGAAGAGTGGAGGCTGTTATAGCAGCAATGTTCCAACATCTAGTGGAAAGCCTTCCCAGAAGAGTGGAGGCTGTTATGGCAGCAAACGGGGACCAACTCCATATTCATGTCCATGATTTGTTTATGAGGTGTTCGACTAGCAGGTGTCCACATACTGTTGGTCATGTAGAGTATCTCAACAGGCTGTATCATATAATTAGACCACATCAGTCATTTGTTACGATAATAATCGATATAAAGTCCAGTCATTTGTTATGATAATACTCTATATAAAGTCCAGTCATTTGTTATGATAATACTCTATATAAAGTCCAGTCATTTGTTACGATAATAAGCTATATAAAGTCCAGTCATTTGTTATGATAATACTCTATATAAAGTCCAGTCATTTGTTACGATAATACTCTATATAAAGTCCAGTCATTTGTTACGATAATACTCTATATAAAGTCCAGTCATTTGTTATGATAATAATCTATATAAAGTCCAGACATTTGTTATGATAATAATCTATATAAAGTCCAGTCATTTGTTATGATAATACTCTATATAAAGTCCAGTCATTTGTTACGATAATACTCTATATAAAGTCCAGTCATTTGTTATGATAATAATCTATATAAAGTCCAGACATTTGTTATGATAATACTCTATATAAAGTCCAGTCATTTGTTATGATAATACTCTATATAAAGTCCAGTCATTTGTAAAGATAATAATCTATATAAAGTCCAGTCATTTGTTATGATAATACTCTATATAAAGTCCAGTCATTTGTTACGATAATACTCTATATAAAGTCCAGTCATTTGTTATGATAATACTCTATATAAAGTCCAGTCATTTGTTATGATAATACTCTATATAAAGTCCAGTCATTTGTTATGATAATACTCTATATAAAGTCCAGTCATTTGTAAAGATAATAATCTATATAAAGTCCAGTCATTTGTTATGATAATACTCTATATAAAGTCCAGTCATTTGTTAACTTAGATGTATGTGTGTATCTATAGACATTGTCGTGATATAGTGTGTTTTAAAGCAGCTTCATACACGAGAGTGGAGGGGCTAAACCCATAGAGGTAGATAGAGGGCTCATGCTACAACAGCCTTTGGGTCACTGGAGCTGTCTATCCAAGTCTATGGCTAAACCTCACTTGGGCACCGGAGCTGTCTATCCAAGTCTATGGATAAACTTCACTGGGTCACTGGCGCTGTCTATACAAGTCTATGGCTAAATCTCACTGGGTCACTGGAGCTGTCTATCCAAGTCTATGGCTAAACCTCACTGGGTCACTGGCGCTGTCTATCCAAGTCTATGGCTAAATCTCACTGGGTCACTGGAGCTGTCTATCCAAGTCTATGGCTAAAACTCACTGGGTCACTGGAGCTGTCTATCCAAGTCTATGGCTAAACCTCACTGTGTTGAACCTGTTGGTTAGGGCAGAGTTCAGGGGTTGGAGGTTAGAGGTCAGGGTTGTTGAGTTCACACTCTGTGAAGCAATACCTAGAGAGATACTATGATCCTGTAGGTTTTCAGTCCAACCCTCTTCCTGGCTGTGTGGTGGAGGAGATAGGCTAGGGTAAACAGAATGGCTGTGTGGTGGAGGAGATAGGCTAGGGTAAACAGAATGGCTGTGTGGTGGAGGAGATAGGCTAGGGTAAACAGAATGGCTGTGTGGTGGAGGAGATAGGCTAGGGTAAACAGAATGGCTGTGTGGTGGAGGAGGTAGGCTAGGGTAAACAGAATGGCTGTGTGGTGGAGGAGATAGGCTAGGGTAAACAGAATGGCTGTGTGGTGGAGGAGGTAGGCTAGGGTAAACAGAATGGCTGTGTGGTGGAGGAGGTAGGCTAGGGTAAACAGAATGGCTGTGTGGTGGAGGAGGTAGGCTAGGGTAAACAGAATGGCTGTGTGGTGGAGGAGATAGGCTAGGGTAAACAGAATGGCTGTGTGGTGGAGGAGGTAGGCTAGGGTAAACAGAATGGCTGTGTGGTGGAGGAGGTAGGCTAGGGTAAACAGAATGGCTGTGTGGTGGAGGAGGTAGGCTAGGGTAAACAGAATGGCTGTGTGGTGGAGGAGGTAGGCTAGGGTAAACAGAATGGCTGTGTGGTGGAGGAGGTAGGCTAGGGTAAACAGAATGGCTGTGTGGTGGAGGAGGTTATACCTCTAGTTCTGGTCCATGTCTAATAGTGTTATACCTCTAGTTCTGGTCCATGTCTAATAGTGTTATACCTCTAGTTCTGGTCCATGTCTAATAGTGTTATACCTCTAGTTCTGGTCCATGTCTAATAGTGTTATACCTCTAGTTCTGGTCCATGTCTAATAGTGTTATACCTCTAGTTCTGGTCCATGTCTAATAGTGTTATACCTCTAGTTCTGGTCCATGTCTAATAGTGTTATACCTCTAGTTCTGGTCCATGTCTAATAGTGTTATACCTCTAGTTCTGGTCCATGTCTAATAGTGTAATACCTCTAGTTCTGGTCCATGTCTAATAGTGTAATACCTCTAGTTCTGGTCCATGTCTAATAGTGTAATACCTCTAGTTCTGGTCCATGTCTAATAGTGTTATACCTCTAGTTCTGGTCCATGTCTAGTAGTGTTATACCTCTAGTTCTGGTCCATGTCTAATAGTGTTATACCTCTAGTTCTGGTCCATGTCTAATAGTGTTATACCTCTAGTTCTGGTCCATGTCTAATAGTGTAATACCTCTAGTTCTGGTCCATGTCTAATAGTGTAATACCTCTAGTTCTGGTCCATGTCTAATAGTGTTATACCTCTAGTTCTGGTCCATATTTAATAGTGTTATACCTCTAGTTCTGGTCCATGTCTAATAGTGTAATACCTCTAGTTCTGGTCCATGTCTAATAGTGTAATACCTCTAGTTCTGGTCCATATTTAATAGTGTTATACCTCTAGTTCTGGTCCATATTTAATAGTGTAATACCTCTAGTTCTGGTCCATGTCTAATAGTGTTATACCTCTAGTTCTGGTCCATGTCTAATAGTGTAATACCTCTAGTTCTGGTCCATGTCTAATAGTGTAATACCTCTAGTTCTGGTCCATGTCTAATAGTGTTATACCTCTAGTTCTGGTCCATGTCTAATAGTGTTATACCTCTAGTTCTGGTCCATGTCTAATAGTGTTATACCTCTAGTTCTGGTCCATGTCTAATAGTGTAATACCTCTAGTTCTGGTCCATGTCTAATAGTGTAATACCTCTAGTTCTGGTCCATGTCTAATAGTGTAATACCTCTAGTTCTGGTCCATGTCTAATAGTGTTATACCTCTAGTTCTGGTCCATGTCTAATAGTGATATACCTCTAGTTCTGGTCCATGTCTAATAGTGTTATACCTCTAGTTCTGGTCCATGTCTAATAGTGTTATACCTCTAGTTCTGGTCCATGTCTAATAGTGTTATACCTCTAGTTCTGGTCCATGTCTAATAGTGTAATACCTCTAGTTCTGGTCCATGTCTAATAGTGTAATACCTCTAGTTCTGGTCCATGTCTAATAGTGTAATACCTCTAGTTCTGGTCCATGTCTAATAGTGTTATACCTCTAGTTCTGGTCCATGTCTAATAGTGTTATACCTCTAGTTCTGGTCCATGTCTAATAGTGTTATACCTCTAGTTCTGGTCCATGTCTAATAGTGTTATACCTCTAGTTCTGGTCCATGTCTAATAGTGTTATACCTCTAGTTCTGGTCCATGTCTAATAGTGTTATACCTCTAGTTCTGGTCCATGTCTAATAGTGTTATACCTCTAGTTCTGGTCCATGTCTAATAGTGTAATACCTCTAGTTCTGGTCCATGTCTAATAGTGTAATACCTCTAGTTCTGGTCCATGTCTAATAGTGTTATACCTCTAGTTCTGGTCCATGTCTAATAGTGTAATACCTCTAGTTCTGGTCCATGTCTAATAGTGTAATACCTCTAGTTCTGGTCCATGTCTAATAGTGTTATACCTCTAGTTCTGGTCCATGTCTAATAGTGTAATACCTCTAGTTCTGGTCCATGTCTAATAGTGTTATACCTCTAGTTCTGGTCCATGTCTAATAGTGTAATACCTCTAGTTCTGGTCCATGTCTAATAGTGTAATACCTCTAGTTCTGGTCCATGTCTAATAGTGTAATACCTCTAGTTCTGGTCCATGTCTAATAGTGTTATACCTCTAGTTCTGGTCCATGTCTAATAGTGTTATACCTCTAGTTCTGGTCCATGTCTAATAGTGTTATACCTCTAGTTCTGGTACATGTCTAATAGTGTAATACCTCTAGTTCTGGTCCATGTCTAATAGTGTTATACCTCTAGTTCTGGTCCATGTCTAATAGTGTTATACCTCTAGTTCTGGTCCATGTCTAATAGTGTAATACCTCTAGTTCTGGTCCATGTCTAATAGTGTAATACCTCTAGTTCTGGTCCATGTCTAATAGTGTTATACCTCTAGTTCTGGTCCATGTCTAATAGTGTTATACCTCTAGTTCTGGTCCATGTCTAATAGTGTTATACCTCTAGTTCTGGTCCATGTCTAATAGTGTAATACCTCTAGTTCTGGTCCATGTCTAATAGTGTTATACCTCTAGTTCTGGTCCATGTCTAATAGTGTAATACCTCTAGTTCTGGTCCATGTCTAATAGTGTTATACCTCTAGTTCTGGTCCATGTCTAATAGTGTTATACCTCTAGTTCTGGTCCATGTCTAATAGTGTAATACCTCTAGTTCTGGTCCATGTCTAATAGTGTAATACCTCTAGTTCTGGTCCATGTCTAATAGTGTTATACCTCTAGTTCTGGTCCATGTCTAATAGTGTTATACCTCTAGTTCTGGTCCATGTCTAATAGTGTTATACCTCTAGTTCTGGTCCATGTCTAATAGTGTTATACCTCTAGTTCTGGTCCATGTCTAATAGTGTTATACCTCTAGTTCTGGTCCATGTCTAATAGTGTAATACCTCTAGTTCTGGTCCATGTCTAATAGTGTAATACCTCTAGTTCTGGTCCATGTCTAATAGTGTTATACCTCTAGTTCTGGTCCATGTCTAATAGTGTTATACCTCTAGTACCTCTGGTCCATGTCTAATAGTGTAATACCTCTAGTTCTGGTCGATGTCTAATAGTGTTATACCTCTAGTTCTGGTCCATGTCTAATAGTGTAATACCTCTAGTTCTGGTCCATGTCTAATAGTGTTATACCTCTAGTTCTGGTCCATGTCTAATAGTGTAATACCTCTAGTTCTGGTCCATGTCTAATAGTGTAATACCTCTAGTTCTGGTCCATGTCTAATAGTGTTATACCTCTAGTTCTGGTCCATGTCTAATAGTGTTATACCTCTAGTTCTGGTCCATGTCTAATAGTGCAATACCTCTAGTTCTGGTCCATGTCTAATAGTGTTATACCTCTAGTTCTGGTCCATGTCTAATAGTGTAATACCTCTAGTTCTGGTCCATGTCTAATAGTGTTATACCTCTAGTTCTGGTCCATGTCTAATAGTGTAATACCTCTAGTTCTGGTCCATGTCTAATAGTGTTATACCTCTAGTTCTGGTCCATGTCTAATAGTGTTATACCTCTAGTTCTGGTCCATGTCTAATAGTGTTATACCTCTAGTTCTGGTCCATGTCTAATAGTGTAATACCTCTAGTTCTGGTCCATGTCTAATAGTGTTATACCTCTAGTTCTGGTCCATGTCTAATAGTGTTATACCTCTAGTTCTGGTCCATGTCTAATAGTGTTATACCTCTAGTTCTGGTCCATGTCTAATAGTGTTATACCTCTAGTTCTGGTCCATGTCTAATAGTGTAATACCTCTAGTTCTGGTCCATGTCTAATAGTGTTATACCTCTAGTTCTGGTCCATGTCTAATAGTGTTATACCTCTAGTTCTGGTCCATGTCTAATAGTGTAATACCTCTAGTTCTGGTCCATGTCTAATAGTGTTATACCTCTAGTTCTGGTCCATGTCTAATAGTGTTATACCTCTAGTTCTGGTCCATGTCTAATAGTGTTATACCTCTAGTTCTGGTCCATGTCTAATAGTGTTATACCTCTAGTTCTGGTCCATGTCTAATAGTGTAATACCTCTAGTTCTGGTCCATGTCTAATAGTGTAATACCTCTAGTTCTGGTCCATGTCTAATAGTGTTATACCTCTAGTTCTGGTCCATGTCTAATAGTGTAATACCTCTAGTTCTGGTCCATGTCTAATAGTGTTATACCTCTAGTTCTGGTCCATGTCTAATAGTGTTATACCTCTAGTTCTGGTCCATGTCTAATAGTGTTATACCTCTAGTTCTGGTCCATGTCTAATAGTGTTATACCTCTAGTTCTGGTCCATGTCTAATAGTGTTATACCTCTAGTTCTGGTCCATGTCTAATAGTGTTATACCTCTAGTTCTGGTCCATGTCTAATAGTGTTATACCTCTAGTTCTGGTCCATGTCTAATAGTGTTATACCTCTAGTTCTGGTCCATGTCTAATAGTGTTATACCTCTAGTTCTGGTCCATGTCTAATAGTGTTATACCTCTAGTTCTGGTCCATGTCTAATAGTGTAATACCTCTAGTTCTGGTCCATGTCTAATAGTGTAATACCTCTAGTTCTGGTCCATGTCTAATAGTGTAATACCTCTAGTTCTGGTCCATGTCTAATAGTGTTATACCTCTAGTTCTGGTCCATGTCTAATAGTGTTATACCTCTAGTTCTGGTCCATGTCTAATAGTGTAATACCTCTAGTTCTGGTCCATGTCTAATAGTGTTATACCTCTAGTTCTGGTCCATGTCTAATAGTGTTATACCTCTAGTTCTGGTCCATGTCTAATAGTGTTATACCTCTAGTTCTGGTCCATGTCTAATAGTGTTATACCTCTAGTTCTGGTCCATGTCTAATAGTGTTATACCTCTAGTTCTGGTCCATGTCTAATAGTGTAATACCTCTAGTTCTGGTCCATGTCTAATAGTGTTATACCTCTAGTTCTGGTCCATGTCTAATAGTGTATACCTCTAGTTCTGGTCCATGTCTAATAGTGTTATACCTCTAGTTCTGGTCCATGTCTAATAGTGTTATACCTCTAGTTCTGGTCCATGTCTAATAGTGTTATACCTCTAGTTCTGGTCCATGTCTAGTAGTGTTATACCTCTAGTTCTGGTCCATGTCTAATAGTGTTATACCTCTAGTTCTGGTCCATGTCTAATAGTGTTATACCTCTAGTTCTGGTCCATGTCTAATAGTGTTATACCTCTAGTTCTGGTCCATGTCTAGTAGTGTTATACCTCTAGTTCTGGTCCATGTCTAATAGTGTTATACCTCTAGTTCTGGTCCATGTCTAATAGTGTAATACCTCTAGTTCTGGTCCATGTCTAATAGTGTTATACCTCTAGTTCTGGTCCATGTCTAGTAGTGTTATACCTCTAGTTCTGGTCCATGTCTAATAGTGTTATACCTCTAGTTCTGGTCCATGTCTAATAGTGTAATACCTCTAGTTCTGGTCCATGTCTAATAGTGTTATACCTCTAGTTCTGGTCCATGTCTAATAGTGTTATACCTCTAGTTCTGGTCCATGTCTAATAGTGTAATACCTCTAGTTCTGGTCCATGTCTAATAGTGTAATACCTCTAGTTCTGGTCCATGTCTAATAGTGTTATACCTCAAGTTCTGGTCCATGTCTAATAGTGTTATACCTCTAGTTCTGGTCCATGTCTAATAGTGTTATACCTCTAGTTCTGGTCCATGTCTAATAGTGTAATACCTCTAGTTCTGGTCCATGTCTAATAGTGTTATACCTCTAGTTCTGGTCCATGTCTAATAGTGTTATACCTCTAGTTCTGGTCCATGTCTAATAGTGTTATACCTCTAGTTCTGGTCCATGTCTAATAGTGTTATACCTCTAGTTCTGGTCCATGTCTAATAGTGTAATACCTCTAGTTCTGGTCCATGTCTAATAGTGTAATACCTCTAGTTCTGGTCCATGTCTAATAGTGTTATACCTCTAGTTCTGGTCCATGTCTAATAGTGTAATACCTCTAGTTCTGGTCCATGTCTAATAGTGTAATACCTCTAGTTCTGGTCCATGTCTAATAGTGTAATACCTCTAGTTCTGGTCCATGTCTAATAGTGTAATACCTCTAGTTCTGGTCCATGTCTAATAGTGTTATACCTCTAGTTCTGGTCCATGTCTAATAGTGTTATACCTCTAGTTCTGGTCCATGTCTAATAGTGTTATACCTCTAGTTCTGGTCCATGTCTAATAGTGTTATACCTCTAGTTCTGGTCCATGTCTAATAGTGTTATACCTCTAGTTCTGGTCCATGTCTAATAGTGTTATACCTCTAGTTCTGGTCCATGTCTAATAGTGTTATACCTCTAGTTCTGGTCCATGTCTAATAGTGTTATACCTCTAGTTCTGGTCCATGTCTAATAGTGTTATACCTCTAGTTCTGGTCCATGTCTAATAGTGTTATACCTCTAGTACCTCTGGTCCATGTCTAATAGTGTTATACCTCTAGTTCTGGTCCATGTCTAATAGTGTTATACCTCTAGTTCTGGTCCATGTCTAATAGTGTAATACCTCTAGTTCTGGTCCATGTCTAATAGTGTTATACCTCTAGTTCTGGTCCATGTCTAATAGTGTTATACCTCTAGTTCTGGTCCATGTCTAATAGTGTAATACCTCTAGTTCTGGTCCATGTCTAATAGTGTTATACCTCTAGTTCTGGTCCATGTCTAATAGTGTAATACCTCTAGTTCTGGTCCATGTCTAATAGTGTTATACCTCTAGTTCTGGTCCATGTCTAATAGTGTTATACCTCTAGTTCTGGTCCATGTCTAATAGTGTTATACCTCTAGTTCTGGTCCATGTCTAATAGTGTTATACCTCTAGTTCTGGTCCATGTCTAATAGTGTAATACCTCTAGTTCTGGTCCATGTCTAATAGTGTTATACCTCTAGTTCTGGTCCATGTCTAATAGTGTTATACCTCTAGTTCTGGTCCATGTCTAATAGTGTAATACCTCTAGTTCTGGTCCATGTCTAATAGTGTTATACCTCTAGTTCTGGTCCATGTCTAATAGTGTTATACCTCTAGTTCTGGTCCATGTCTAATAGTGTTATACCTCTAGTTCTGGTCCATGTCTAATAGTGTTATACCTCTAGTTCTGGTCCATGTCTAATAGTGTTATACCTCTAGTTCTGGTCCATGTCTAATAGTGTTATACCTCTAGTTCTGGTCCATGTCTAATAGTGTTATACCTCTAGTTCTGGTCCATGTCTAATAGTGTTATACCTCTAGTTCTGGTCCATGTCTAATAGTGTTATACCTCTAGTTCTGGTCCATGTCTAATAGTGTTATACCTCTAGTTCTGGTCCATGTCTAATAGTGTTATACCTCTAGTTCTGGTCCATGTCTAATAGTGTAATACCTCTAGTTCTGGTCCATGTCTAATAGTGTTATACCTCTTGTTAAATGAGAGACCTGAGACAAACAAGCTCTTTTGTTGTTAAATGAGAGACTTGAGACAAACAAGCTCTTTTGTTGTTAAATGAGAGACCTGAGACAAACAAGCTCTTTTGTTGTTAAATGAGAGACCTGAGACAAACAAGCTCTTTTGTTGTTAAATGAGAGACCTGAGACAAACAAGCTCTCTTGTTGTTAAATGAGAGACCTGAGACAAACAAGCTCTTTTGTTGTTAAATGAGAGACCTGAGACAAACAAGCTCTTGTGTTGTTAAATGAGAGACCTGAGACAAACAAGCTCTTTTGTTGTTAAATGAGAGACCTGAGACAAACAAGCTCTTTTGTTGTTAAATGAGAGACCTGAGACAAACAAGCTCTTTTGTTGTTAAATGAGAGACCTGAGACAAACAAGCTCTTTTGTTGTTAAATGAGAGACCTGAGACAAACAAGCTCTTTTGTTGTTAAATGAGAGACCTGAGACAAACAAGCTCTTTTGTTGTTAAATGAGAGACCTGAGACAAACAAGCTCTTTTGTTGTTAAATGAGAGACCTGAGACAAACAAGCTCTTGTTTTGTTAAATGAGAGACCTGAGACAAACAAGCTCTTTTGTTGTTAAATGAGAGACCTGAGACAAACAAGCTCTTTTGTTGTTAAATGAGAGACCTGAGACAAACAAGCTCTTTTGTTGTTAAATGAGAGACCTGAGACAAACAAGCTCTTTTGTTGTTAAATGAGAGACTTGAGACAAACAAGCTCTTGTTTTGTTAAATGAGAGACCTGAGACAAACAAGCTCTTTTGTTGTTAAATGAGAGACCTGAGACAAACAAGCTCTTGTTTTGTTAAATGAGAGACCTGAGACAAACAAGCTCTTTTGTTGTTAAATGAGAGACCTGAGACAAACAAGCTCTTTTGTTGTTAAATGAGAGACCTGAGACAAACAAGCTCTTTTGTTGTTAAATGAGAGACCTGAGACAAACAAGCTCTTTTGTTGTTAAATGAGAGACCTGAGACAAACAAGCTCTTTTGTTGTTAAATGAGAGACTTGAGACAAACAAGCTCTTGTTTTGTTAAATGAGAGACCTGAGACAAACAAGCTCTTTTGTTGTTAAATGAGAGACCTGAGACAAACAAGCTCTTGTTTTGTTAAATGAGAGACCTGAGACAAACAAGCTCTTTTGTTGTTAAATGAGAGACCTGAGACAAACAAGCTCTTTTGTTGTTAAATGAGAGACCTGAGACAAACAAGCTCTTTTGTTGTTAAATGAGAGACCTGAGACAAACAAGCTCTTTTGTTGTTAAATGAGAGACCTGAGACAAACAAGCTCTTTTGTTGTTAAATGAGAGACCTGAGACAAACAAGCTCTTTCCCTCTGTCAGCCAGAAGTAAACTATGTTTCGGCCTCTAGTTTGTTCTCTTTCTACAACAACATCTGTCAGTCTCGCTAAATAGTCTGTTACGTACTGTTGCACACTCATACACTACATGACCATAAGTATGTGGACACCTGGTTTGTCAAAAACATCTCAATCCAAAATCACAAGTTGGTCCCAACAACAGCCTCCAGTCTTCTGGGAAGTGTTTCCACTAGATGCTGGTCCCCCCTGCAACAACAGCCTCCAGTCTTCTGGGAAGTGTTTCCACTAGATGCTGGTCCCCCCTGCAACAACAGCCTCCAGTCTTCTGGGAAGTGTTTCCACTAGATGCTGGTCCCCCTGCAACAACAGCCTCCAGTCTTCTGGGAAGTGTTTCCACTAGATGTTGGTCCCCCTGCAACAACAGCCTCCAGTCTTCTGGGAAGTGTTTCCACTAGATGCTGGTCCCCCTGCAACAACAGCCTCCAGTCTTCTGGGAAGTGTTTCCACTAGATGCTGGTCCCCCTGCAACAACAGCCTCCAGTCTTCTGGGAAGTGTTTCCACTAGATGCTGGTCCCCCCTGCAACAACAGCCTCCAGTCTTCTGGGAAGTGTTTCCACTAGATGCTGGTCCCCCCTGCAACAACAGCCTCCAGTCTTCTGGGAAGTGTTTCCACTAGATGCTGGTCCCTCCTGCAACAACAGCCTCCAGTCTTCTGGGAAGTGTTTCCACTAGATGCTGGTCCCCCCTGCTATAACAGCCTCCAGTCTTCTGGGAAGTGTTTCCACTAGATGCTGGTCCCTCCTGCAACAACAGCCTCCAGTCTTCTGGGAAGTGTTTCCACTAGATGCTGGTCCCCCCTGCTATAACAGCCTCCAGTCTTCTGGGAAGTGTTTCCACTAGATGCTGGTCCCTCCTGCAACAACAGCCTCCAGTCTTCTGGGAAGTGTTTCCACTAGATGCTGGTCCCCCCTGCAACAACAGCCTCCAGTCTTCTGGGAAGTGTTTCCACTAGATGCTGGTCCCCCCTGCTATAACAGCCTCCAGTCTTCTGGGAAGTGTTTCCACTAGATGCTGGTCCCCCCTGCAACAACAGCCTCCAGTCTTCTGGGAAGTGTTTCCACTAGATGCTGGTCCCCCCTGCTATAACAGCCTCCAGTCTTCTGGGAAGTGTTTCCACTAGATGCTGGTCCCTCCTGCAACAACAGCCTCCAGTCTTCTGGGAAGTGTTTCCACTAGATGCTGGTCCCTCCTGCAACAACAGCCTCCAGTCTTCTGGGAAGTGTTTCCACTAGATGTTGGAACATTGCTGCTATAACAGCCTCCAGTCTTCTGGGAAGTGTTTCCACTAGATGTTGGAACATTGCTGCTATAACAGCCTCCAGTCTTCTGGGAAGTGTTTCCACTAGATGATGGTCCCTCCTGCAACAACAGCCTCCAGTCTTCTGGGAAGTGTTTCCACTAGATGCTGGTCCCTCCTGCAACAACAGCCTCCAGTCTTCTGGGAAGTGTTTCCACTAGATGTTGGAACATTGCTGCTATAACAGCCTCCAGTCTTCTGGGAAGTGTTTCCACTAGATGTTGGAACATTGCTGCTATAACAGCCTCCAGTCTTCTGGGAAGTGTTTCCACTAGATGCTGGTCCCTCCTGCAACAACAGCCTCCAGTCTTCTGGGAAGTGTTTCCACTAGATGCTGGTCCCTCCTGCAACAACAGCCTCCAGTCTTCTGGGAAGTGTTTCCACTAGATGCTGGTCCCTCCTGCAACAACAGCCTCCAGTCTTCTGGGAAGTGTTTCCACTAGATGCTGGTCCCCCCTGCAACAACAGCCTCCAGTCTTCTGGGAAGTGTTTCCACTAGATGCTGGTCCCTCCTGCAACAACAGCCTCCAGTCTTCTGGGAAGTGTTTCCACTAGATGCTGGTCTCACCTGCAACAACAGCCTCCAGTCTTCTGGGAAGTGTTTCCACTAGATGCTGGTCCCCCCTGCAACAACAGCCTCCAGTCTTCTGGGAAGTGTTTCCACTAGATGCTGGTCCCTCCTGCAACAACAGCCTCCAGTCTTCTGGGAAGTGTTTCCACTAGATGCTGGTCCCTCCTGCAACAACAGCCTCCAGTCTTCTGGGAAGTGTTTCCACTAGATGTTGGTCCCCCCTGCAACAACAGCCTCCAGTCTTCTGGGAAGTGTTTCCACTAGATGCTGGTCCCTCCTGCAACAACAGCCTCCAGTCTTCTGGGAAGTGTTTCCACTAGATGTTGGTCCCCCCTGCAACAACAGCCTCCAGTCTTCTGGGAAGTGTTTCCACTAGATGCTGGTCCCTCCTGCAACAACAGCCTCCAGTCTTCTGGGAAGTGTTTCCACTAGATGCTGGTCCCCCTGCAACAACAGCCTCCAGTCTTCTGGGAAGTGTTTCCACTAGATGCTGGTCCATTGCTGCTATAACAGCCTCCAGTCTTCTGGGAAGTGTTTCCACTAGATGCTGGTCCCTCCTGCAACAACAGCCTCCAGTCTTCTGGGAAGTGTTTCCACTAGATGCTGGTCCCCCCTGCAACAACAGCCTCCAGTCTTCTGGGAAGTGTTTCCACTAGATGCTGGTCCCCCCTGCAACAACAGCCTCCAGTCTTCTGGGAAGTGTTTCCACTAGATGCTGGTCCCCCTGCAACAACAGCCTCCAGTCTTCTGGGAAGTGTTTCCACTAGATGCTGGTCCCTCCTGCAACAACAGCCTCCAGTCTTCTGGGAAGTGTTTCCACTAGATGCTGGTCCCTCCTGCAACAACAGCCTCCAGTCTTCTGGGAAGTGTTTCCACTAGATGCTGGTCCCTCCTGCAACAACAGCCTCCAGTCTTCTGGGAAGTGTTTCCACTAGATGCTGGTCCCTCCTGCAACAACAGCCTCCAGTCTTCTGGGAAGTGTTTCCACTAGATGCTGGTCCCCCCTGCAACAACAGCCTCCAGTCTTCTGGGAAGTGTTTCCACTAGATGCTGGTCCCTCCTGCAACAACAGCCTCCAGTCTTCTGGGAAGTGTTTCCACTAGATGCTGGTCCCTCCTGCAACAACAGCCTCCAGTCTTCTGGGAAGTGTTTCCACTAGATGCTGGTCCCCCCTGCAACAACAGCCTCCAGTCTTCTGGGAAGTGTTTCCACTAGATGCTGGTCCCTCCTGCAACAACAGCCTCCAGTCTTCTGGGAAGTGTTTCCACTAGATGCTGGTCCCTCCTGCAACAACAGCCTCCAGTCTTCTGGGAAGTGTTTCCACTAGATGCTGGTCCCTCCTGCAACAACAGCCTCCAGTCTTCTGGGAAGTGTTTCCACTAGATGCTGGTCCCTCCTGCAACAACAGCCTCCAGTCTTCTGGGAAGTGTTTCCACTAGATGCTGGTCCCTCCTGCAACAACAGCCTCCAGTCTTCTGGGAAGTGTTTCCACTAGATGCTGGTCCCTCCTGCAACAACAGCCTCCAGTCTTCTGGGAAGTGTTTCCACTAGATGCTGGTCCCTCCTGCAACAACAGCCTCCAGTCTTCTGGGAAGTGTTTCCACTAGATGCTGGTCCCTCCTGCAACAACAGCCTCCAGTCTTCTGGGAAGTGTTTCCACTAGATGCTGGTCCCCCTGCAACAACAGCCTCCAGTCTTCTGGGAAGTGTTTCCACTAGATGCTGGTCCCCCTGCAACAACAGCCTCCAGTCTTCTGGGAAGTGTTTCCACTAGATGCTGGTCCCCCTGCAACAACAGCCTCCAGTCTTCTGGGAAGTGTTTCCACTAGATGCTGGTCCCCCTGCAACAACAGCCTCCAGTCTTCTGGGAAGTGTTTCCACTAGATGCTGGTCCCCCTGCAACAACAGCCTCCAGTCTTCTGGGAAGTGTTTCCACTAGATGCTGGTCCCCCTGCAACAACAGCCTCCAGTCTTCTGGGAAGTGTTTCCACTAGATGCTGGTCCCCCTGCAACAACAGCCTCCAGTCTTCTGGGAAGTGTTTCCACTAGATGCTGGTCCCTCCTGCAACAACAGCCTCCAGTCTTCTGGGAAGTGTTTCCACTAGATGCTGGTCCCTCCTGCAACAACAGCCTCCAGTCTTCTGGGAAGTGTTTCCACTAGATGCTGGTCCCCCTGTAACAACAGCCTCCACTCTTCTGGGAAGTGTTTCCACTAGATGCTGGTCCCTCCTGCAACAACAGCCTCCAGTCTTCTGGGAAGTGTTTCCAAGTGTTTCCACTAGATGCTGGTCCCTCCTGCAACAACAGCCTCCAGTCTTCTGGGAAGTGTTTCCACTAGATGTTGGTCCCCCCTGCAACAACAGCCTCCAGTCTTCTGGGAAGTGTTTCCACTAGATGCTGGTCCCTCCTGCAACAACAGCCTCCAGTCTTCTGGGAAGTGTTTCCACTAGATGTTGGTCCCCCCTGCAACAACAGCCTCCAGTCTTCTGGGAAGTGTTTCCACTAGATGCTGGTCCCTCCTGCAACAACAGCCTCCAGTCTTCTGGGAAGTGTTTCCACTAGATGCTGGTCCCCCCTGCAACAACAGCCTCCAGTCTTCTGGGAAGTGTTTCCACTAGATGTTGGAACATTGCTGCTATAACAGCCTCCAGTCTTCTGGGAAGTGTTTCCACTAGATGCTGGTCCCTCCTGCAACAACAGCCTCCAGTCTTCTGGGAAGTGTTTCCACTAGATGCTGGTCCCCCCTGCAACAACAGCCTCCAGTCTTCTGGGAAGTGTTTCCACTAGATGCTGGTCCCTCCTGCAACAACAGCCTCCAGTCTTCTGGGAAGTGTTTCCACTAGATGCTGGTCCCCCTGCAACAACAGCCTCCAGTCTTCTGGGAAGTGTTTCCACTAGATGTTGGTCCCTAGATGCTGGTCCCCCTGCAACAACAGCCTCCAGTCTTCTGGGAAGTGTTTCCACTAGATGCTGGTCCCCCCTGCAACAACAGCCTCCAGTCTTCTGGGAAGTGTTTCCACTAGATGCTGGTCCCCCCTGCAACAACAGCCTCCAGTCTTCTGGGAAGTGTTTCCACTAGATGCTGGTCCCCCCTGCAACAACAGCCTCCAGTCTTCTGGGAAGTGTTTCCACTAGATGCTGGTCCCCCCTGCAACAACAGCCTCCAGTCTTCTGGGAAGTGTTTCCACTAGATGCTGGTCCCCCCTGCAACAACAGCCTCCAGTCTTCTGGGAAGTGTTTCCACTAGATGCTGGTCCCCCCTGCAACAACAGCCTCCAGTCTTCTGGGAAGTGTTTCCACTAGATGTTGGTCCCCCCTGCAACAACAGCCTCCAGTCTTCTGGGAAGTGTTTCCACTAGATGTTGGTCCCCCCTGCAACAACAGCCTCCAGTCTTCTGGGAAGTGTTTCCACTAGATGCTGGTCCCTCCTGCAACAACAGCCTCCAGTCTTCTGGGAAGTGTTTCCACTAGATGCTGGTCCCTCCTGCAACAACAGCCTCCAGTCTTCTGGGAAGTGTTTCCACTAGATGCTGGTCCCTCCTGCAACAACAGCCTCCAGTCTTCTGGGAAGTGTTTCCACTAGATGCTGGTCCCTCCTGCAACAACAGCCTCCAGTCTTCTGGGAAGTGTTTCCACTAGATGCTGGTCCATCCTGCAACAACAGCCTCCAGTCTTCTGGGAAGTGTTTCCACTAGATGCTGGTCCCCCTGCAACAACAGCCTCCAGTCTTCTGGGAAGTGTTTCCACTAGATGCTGGTCCCCCTGCAACAACAGCCTCCAGTCTTCTGGGAAGTGTTTCCACTAGATGCTGGTCCCCCTGCAACAACAGCCTCCAGTCTTCTGGGAAGTGTTTCCACTAGATGCTGGTCCCTCCTGCAACAACAGCCTCCAGTCTTCTGGGAAGGCTTTCCACTAGATGCTGGTCCCCCCTGCAACAACAGCCTCCAGTCTTCTGGGAAGTGTTTCCACTAGATGCTGGTCCCTCCTGCAACAACAGCCTCCAGTCTTCTGGGAAGTGTTTCCACTAGATGCTGGTCCCCCCTGCTATAACAGCCTCCAGTCTTCTGGGAAGTGTTTCCACTAGATGTTGGAACATTGCTGCTATAACAGCCTCCAGTCTTCTGGGAAGTGTTTCCACTAGATGCTGGTCCCTCCTGCAACAACAGCCTCCAGTCTTCTGGGAAGTGTTTCCACTAGATGCTGGTCCCTCCTGCAACAACAGCCTCCAGTCTTCTGGGAAGTGTTTCCACTAGATGCTGGTCCCTCCTGCAACAACAGCCTCCAGTCTTCTGGGAAGTGTTTCCACTAGATGCTGGTCCCCCCTGCTATAACAGCCTCCAGTCTTCTGGGAAGTGTTTCCACTAGATGTTGGAACATTGCTGCTATAACAGCCTCCAGTCTTCTGGGAAGTGTTTCCACTAGATGTTGGAACATTGCTGCTATAACAGCCTCCAGTCTTCTGGGAAGTGTTTCCACTAGATGTTGGAACATTGCTGCTATAACAGCCTCCAGTCTTCTGGGAAGTGTTTCCACTAGATGCTGGTCCCCCTGCAACAACAGCCTCCAGTCTTCTGGGAAGTGTTTCCACTAGATGTTGGAACATTGCTGCTATAACAGCCTCCAGTCTTCTGGGAAGTGTTTCCACTAGATGTTGGAACATTGCTGCTATAACAGCCTCCAGTCTTCTGGGAAGTGTTTCCACTAGATGTTGGAACATTGCTGCTATAACAGCCTCCACTCTTCTGGGAAGTGTTTCCACTAGATGCTGGTCCCTCCTGCAACAACAGCCTCCAGTCTTCTGGGAAGTGTTTCCACTAGATGTTGGAACATTGCTGCTATAACAGCCTCCAGTCTTCTGGGAAGTGTTTCCACTAGATGTTGGAACATTGCTGCTATAACAGCCTCCAGTCTTCTGGGAAGTGTTTCCACTAGATGCTGGTCCCTCCTGCAACAACAGCCTCCAGTCTTCTGGGAAGTGTTTCCACTAGATGTTGGAACATTGCTGCTATAACAGCCTCCACTCTTCTGGGAAGTGTTTCCACTAGATGCTGGTCCCTCCTGCAACAACAGCCTCCAGTCTTCTGGGAAGTGTTTCCACTAGATGCTGGTCCCCCCTGCAACAACAGCCTCCAGTCTTCTGGGAAGTGTTTCCACTAGATGTTGGAACATTGCTGCTATAACAGCCTCCAGTCTTCTGGGAAGTGTTTCCACTAGATGCTGGTCCCTCCTGCAACAACAGCCTCCAGTCTTCTGGGAAGTGTTTCCACTAGATGTTGGAACATTGCTGCTATAACAGCCTCCAGTCTTCTGGGAAGTGTTTCCACTAGATGTTGGAACATTGCTGCTATAACAGCCTCCAGTCTTCTGGGAAGTGTTTCCACTAGATGCTGGTCCCTCCTGCAACAACAGCCTCCAGTCTTCTGGGAAGTGTTTCCACTAGATGTTGGAACATTGCTGCTATAACAGCCTCCACTCTTCTGGGAAGTGTTTCCACTAGATGCTGGTCCCTCCTGCAACAACAGCCTCCAGTCTTCTGGGAAGTGTTTCCACTAGATGCTGGTCCCTCCTGCAACAACAGCCTCCAGTCTTCTGGGAAGTGTTTCCACTAGATGCTGGTCCCCCCTGCAACAACAGCCTCCAGTCTTCTGGGAAGTGTTTCCACTAGATGTTGGAACATTGCTGCTATAACAGCCTCCACTCTTCTGGGAAGTGTTTCCACTAGATGCTGGGCCCTCCTGCAACAACAGCCTCCAGTCTTCTGGGAAGTGTTTCCACTAGATGCTGGTCCCTCCTGCAACAACAGCCTCCAGTCTTCTGGGAAGTGTTTCCACTAGATGCTGGTCCCCCCTGCAACAACAGCCTCCAGTCTTCTGGGAAGTGTTTCCACTAGATGCTGGTCCCCCCTGCAACAACAGCCTCCAGTCTTCTGGGAAGTGTTTCCACTAGATGTTGGAACATTGCTGCTATAACAGCCTCCACTCTTCTGGGAAGTGTTTCCACTAGATGCTGGTCCCTCCTGCAACAACAGCCTCCAGTCTTCTGGGAAGTGTTTCCACTAGATGTTGGTCCCCCCTGCAACAACAGCCTCCAGTCTTCTGGGAAGTATTTCCACTAGATGTTGGAACATTGCTGCTATAACAGCCTCGAGTCTTCTGGGAAGGCTTTCCACTAGATGTTGGAACATTGCTGCTATAACAGCCTCCAGTCTTCTAGGAAGGCTTTCCACTAGATGTTGGAACATTGCTGCTATAACAGCCTCCAGTCTTCTGGGAAGGCTTTCCACTAGATGCTGGAACATTGCTGCTATAACAGCCTCCAGTCTTCTGGGAAGTGTTTCCACTAGATGCTGGAACATTGCTGCAATAACAGCCTCCAGTCTTCTGGGAAGGCTTTCCACTAGATGTTGGTCCCCCCTGCAACAACAGCCTCCAGTCTTCTGGGAAGGCTTTCCACTAGATGTTGGAACATTGCTGCTATAACAGCCTCCAGTCTTCTGGGAAGGCTTTCCACTAGATGTTGGAACATTGCTGCTATAACAGCCTCCAGTCTTCTGGGAAGGCTTTCCACTAGATGTTGGAACATTGCTGCTATAACAGCATCCAGTCTTCTGGGAAGGCTTTCCACTAGATGTTGGAACATTGCTGCAGGGGCTTGTTTCCATTCAGCCAAAAGAGCATTAGTGAGGTCGGGCACTGATGCTGGGTGATTTGGCCTGTCTCGCAGTCGGCCAGTTCTCCTGGTATCTATCAAACCCAGATGTGTCCGTGAGAATAGCAGATGGTGAAGCGCGATTCATCCCTCCAGAGAACCCGTGTCCACAGCCTTTACACCACTCCAGTCGACGCTTGGCATTGCGCATGGTGATCTTAGGCTTGTGTGCGGCTGCTCGGCCACGGAAACCCATTTCATGAAGCTCCGCGACGAACAGTTCTTGTGGTGACGTTGCTTCCAGAGCCAGTGTGAAACTCTGTAGTGAGTGAGTGCAACCGAGGACAGATGATTTTTACGACCTACACGCTTCAGCACTCAGTGGTCCCATTCTATGATCTTGTGTGGCCTACCACGTCGCGGCTGAGCTGTTGTTGCTCCTATCGGTTTCTACTTCACAATAACAGCACTTATAGTTGACCGGGGAAGCTCTAGCGGGGCAGAAATTTGACCAACTGACTTGTTGGAAAGGTGGCATCGTATGACGGTGCAACGTTGAAAGTCACTGAGCTCTTCAGTACAGTTCAGTACTGCCAATGTTTGTCTATGGAGATTGCATATCGGTGTGCCTGATTTTATACACCTGGGAATTGGGTGCCAGTTGAGGTTTCTGGACTAAAGAAGTGCACTATATAGGGAATAGGATGCCATTGAGTCCTGGTCTAAGTTGATGTTCCTGGACTAAAGAAGTGCACTATATAGGGAATAGGGTGCCATTGGGTCCTGGTCTAAGTTGAGGTTCCTGGACTAAAGAAGTGCACTATATAGGGAATAGGGTGCCATTGGGTCCTGGTCTAAGTTGATGTTCCTGGACTAAAGAAGTGCACTATATAGGGAATAGGGTGCCATTGGGTCCTGGTCTAAGTTGATGTTCCTGGACTAAAGAAGTGCACTATATAGGGAATAGGGTGCCATTGGGTCCTGGTCTAAGTTGAGGTTCCTGGACAGCTGTATTAGAGGTTTGGGGAAATGTTGAAACAGCAACAATTTATGAGTCCTAGTAAAACCAATTAGTGGTATCTGTCAGAGTTCCTCCTGTCTGCCACCAGCAGGCTGTCAGAGAGACGTGGAGGGATGAGGAGCTGGGCTTGTAAATCATATGGAGACGTTCCACCCTAGTCAATAAATCATCAACTACCATACATGTGGAGCTTCACACACACACACACACACACACACACACACACACACACACACACACACACACACACACACACACACACACACACACACACACACACACACACACACACACACACACACACACACACACACACACACACACACACACACACACACTACGTGCACTCTGCCTGTGACAGGACATACTTTTAAAGCAGGAATGTAATTAATCCCATTAAATCAATCCGTTTATATACCTCTCTCTTCTGTCTCCCTCTCTCTTCTGTCTCCCTCTCTCTTCTGTCTCCCCCTCTCTCCTCTCTCCCCCTCTCTCCTCTCTCCCCCTCTCTTCTGTCTCCCTCTCTCTTCTGTCTCCCTCTCTCTTCTGTCTCCCCCTCTCTTCTGTCTCCCTCTCTCTTCTGTCTCCCTCTCTCTTCTGTCTCCCTCTCTCTTCTGTCTCCCTCTCTCTTCTGTCTCCCTCTCTCTTCTGTCTCCCTCTCTCTTCTGTCTCCCTCTCTCTTCCGTCTCCCTCTCTCTTCCGTCTCCCTCTCTCTTCTGTCTCCCTCTCTCTTCTGTCTCCCTCTCTCTTCTGTCTCCCCCTCTCTTCTGTCTCCCTCTCTCTTCTGTCTCCCTCTCTCTTCTGTCTCCCTCTCTCTTCTGTCTCCCTCTCTCTTCTGTCTCCCTCTCTCTTCTGTCTCCCTCTCTCTTCTGTCTCCCTCTCTCTTCTGTCTCCCTCTCTCTTCTGTCTCCCCCTCTCTTCTGTCTCCCCCTCTCTTCTGTCTCCCTCTCTCTTCTGTCTCCCTATCTCTTCTGTCTCCCTCTCTCTTCTGTCTCCCTCTCTCTTCTGTCTCCCTCTCTCTTCTGTCTCCCTCTCTCTTCTGTCTCCCTCTCTCTTCTGTCTCCCTCTCTCTTCTGTCTCCCTCTCTCTTCTGTCTCCCCCTCTCTTCTGTCTCCCTCTCTCTTCTGTCTCCCTCTCTCTTCTGTCTCCCTCTCTCTTCTGTCTCCCCCTCTCTTCTGTCTCTCTCTCTCTCTACAGCTCAATCATGTGGAATAAAGGTTAGGGTATGAGAGCACACACATGTTATGTAATAACCTGTGGCCCAGCGTACTTGTACGGCTGGTGTGAATGTTGTTTCCACTGGGGGTTATGTTGTCCAATCAGAGCAGAGTCAGGGAGCTCTACATCCAGATCTAATGTAACTGGCCAAACCCTCCCGTAACCTGGACGACGCTGGGCCCATTGTGCACCGCCATATGGGACTCCCGATCACGGCCGGTTGTCACTCAGCCTGGAATCGAACCAGGGCCTGTAGTGATGCCTCTAGCACTGAGATGCAGTTCCTTAGATCGCTGCACCACTCGGGAGCCCCACTATACCTGCTGGATAGTCGGCCCTAACACACACACACACACACTTATTTACATTCACATCCAATAAACACATCACACACAGTAGTTATTTTATGTCTGTGTGGCAGACACGCTGTGTGGCTGGTACGCTGTGTGGCTGGTACGCTGTGTGGCTGACATGCTGTGTGGCTGACACGCTGTGTGGCTGACATGCTGTGTGGCTGACATGCTGTGTGGCTGACACGCTGTGTGGCTGACACGCTGTGTGGCTGACACGCTGTGTGGCTGACATGCTGTGTGGCTGGTACGCTGTGTGGCTGACACGCTGTGTGGCTGACACGCTGTGTGGCTGACATGCTGTGTGGCTGGCACGCTGTGTGGCTGACATGCTGTGTGGCTGGTATGCTGTGTGGCTGACACGCTGTGTGGCTGACACGCTGTGTGGCTGACATGCTGTGTGGCTGGCACGCTGTGTGGCTGGTACGCTGTGTGGCTGACATGCTGTGTGGCTGGCACGCTGTGTGGCTGAGTGTTTGTCATCCTGTGTGGCTGACATGCTGTGTGGCTGAGTGTTTGTCATCCTGTGTGGCTGGCACACTGTGTGGCTGAGTGTTTGTCATCCTGTGTGGCTGGCACGCTGTGTGGCTGAGTGTTTGTCATCCTGTGTGGCTGACATGCTGTGTGGCTGAGTGTTTGTCATCCTGTGTGGCTGGTACGCTGTGTGGCTGAGTGTTTGTCATCCTGTGTGGCTGACATGCTGTGTGGCTGAGTGTTTGTCATCCTGTGTGGCTGGTACGCTGTGTGGCTGAGTGTTTGTCATCCTGTGTGGCTGGTACGCTGTGTGGCTGAGTGTTTGTCATCCTGTGTGGCTGGTACGCTGTGTGGCTGAGTGTTTGTCATCCTGTGTGGCTGGCACGCTGTGTGGCTGAGTGTTTGTCATCCTGTGTGGCTGACATGCTGTGTGGCTGGCACACTGTGTGGCTGACACGCTGTGTGGCTGGTATGCTGTGTGGCTGAGTGTTTGTCATCCTGTGTGGCTGACACGCTGTGTGGCTGAGTGTTTGTCATCCTGTGTGGCTGGCACGCTGTGTGGCTGGCACGCTGTGTGGCTGAGTGTTTGTCATCCTGTGTGGCTGGCACGCTGTGTGGCTGGTACGCTGTGTGGCTGAGTGTTTGTCATCCTGTGTGGCTGGCACGCTGTGTGGCTGAGTGTTTGTCATCCTGTGTGGCTGACACGCTGTGTGGCTGAGTGGTTGTCATCCTGTGTGGCTGACACGCTGTGTGGCTGAGTGGTTGTCATCTTGTGTAGCTGACACGCTGTGTGGCTGGTACGCTGTGTGGCTGAGTGGTTGTCATCCTGTGTGGCTGACACGCTGTGTGGCTGAGTGTTTGTCATCCTGTGTGGCTGACACGCTGTGTGGCTGGTATGCTGTGTGGCTGAGTGGTTGTCATCCTGTGTGGCTGGCACGCTGTGTGGCTGAGTGTTTGTCATCCTGTGTGGCTGACATGCTGTGTGGCTGAGTGGTTGTCATCCTGTGTGGCTGGCACGCTGTGTAGCTGACACGCTGTGTGGCTGACAGAGACTCAGAGGGTGATCAGTCATTATCAGGTTCCAGTCATCATTTTGGAAAAGGAGAGGAGTAAGAGAGACATTACAACAGACTGATAGAGAGAGACATTACAACAGACTGATAGAGAGAGACATTACAACAGACTGATAGAGAGACATTACAACAGACTGATAGAGAGACATTACAACAGACTGATAGAGAGAGACATTACAACAGACTGATAGAGAGAGACATTACAACAGACTGATAGAGAGACATTACAACAGACTGATAGAGAGAGACATTACAACAGACTGATAGAGAGACATTACAACAGACTGATAGAGAGAGAGACATTACAACAGACTGATAGAGAGAGACATTACAACAGACTGATAGAGAGAGAGACATTACAACAGACTGATAGAGAGAGACATTACAACAGACTGATAGAGAGAGAGACATTACAACAGACTGATAGAGAGAGACATTACAACAGACTGATAGAGAGACATTACAACAGACTGATAGAGAGACATTACAACAGACTGATAGAGAGAGAGACATTACAACAGACTGATAGAGAGACATTACAACAGACTGATAGAGAGAGAGACATTACAACAGACTGATAGAGAGACATTACAACAGACTGATAGAGAGAGAGACATTACAACAGACTGATAGAGAGACATTACAACAGACTGATAGAGAGAGACATTACAACAGACTGATAGAGAGACATTACAACAGACTGATAGAGAGAGACTGATAGAGAGAGACATTACAACAGACTGATAGAGAGACATTACAACAGACTGATAGAGAGACATTACAACAGACTGATAGAGAGACATTACAACAGACTGATAGAGAGAGACATTACAACAGACTGATAGAGAGAGACTGATAGAGAGAGAGACATTACAACAGACTGATAGAGAGACATTACAACAGACTGATAGAGAGAGACATTACAACAGACTGATAGAGAGACATTACAACAGACTGATAGAGAGACATTACAACAGACTGATAGAGAGAGACATTACAACAGACTGATAGAGACATTACAACAGACTGATAGAGAGAGACATTACAACAGACTGATAGAGAGAGACATTACAACAGACTGATAGAGAGAGACTGATAGAGAGACATTACAACAGACTGATAGAGAGAGAGACATTACAACAGACTGATAGAGAGACATTACAACAGACTGATAGAGAGAGACATTACAACAGACTGATAGAGAGACATTACAACAGACTGATAGAGAGACATTACAACAGACTGATAGAGAGAGACATTACAACAGACTGATAGAGAGACATTACAACAGACTGATAGAGAGAGACATTACAACAGACTGATAGAGAGAGAGACATTACAACAGACTGATAGAGAGAGACATTACAACAGACTGATAGAGAGACATTACAACAGACTGATAGAGAGAGACATTACAACAGACTGATAGAGAGAGACATTACAACAGACTGATAGAGAGAGAGACATTACAACAGACTGATAGAGAGAGACATTACAACAGACTGATAGAGAGAGACATTACAACAGACTGATAGAGAGAGACATTACAACAGACTGATAGAGAGAGAGACATTACAACAGACTGATAGAGAGACATTACAACAGACTGATAGAGAGACATTACAACAGACTGATAGAGAGACATTACAACAGACTGATAGAGAGACATTACAACAGACTGATAGAGAGAGAGACATTACAACAGACTGATAGAGAGAGACATTACAACAGACTGATAGAGAGAGACATTACAACAGACTGATAGAGAGAGACATTACAACAGACTGATAGAGAGACATTACAACAGACTGAAGAGAGAGACAGACTGATAGAGAGAGACATTACAACAGACTGATAGAGAGACATTACAACAGACTGATAGAGAGAGACATTACAACAGACTGATAGAGAGACATTACAACAGACTGATAGAGAGAGACATTACAACAGACTGATAGAGAGAGAGACATTACAACAGACTGATAGAGAGAGACATTACAACAGACTGATAGAGAGAGACATTACAACAGACTGATAGAGAGACATTACAACAGACTGATAGAGAGAGACATTACAACAGACTGATAGAGAGAGACATTACAACAGACTGATAGAGAGAGACATTACAACAGACTGATAGAGAGAGAGACATTACAACAGACTGATAGAGAGAGACATTACAACAGACTGATAGAGAGAGACATTACAACAGACTGATAGAGAGAGACATTACAACAGACTGATAGAGAGAGACATTACAACAGACTGATAGAGAGAGACTGATAGAGAGAGAGACATTACAACAGACTGATAGAGAGACATTACAACAGACTGATAGAGAGAGACATTACAACAGACTGATAGAGAGAGACATTACAACAGACTGATAGAGAGAGACATTACAACAGACTGATAGAGAGACATTACAACAGACTGATAGAGAGAGACATTACAACAGACTGATAGAGAGAGAGACATTACAACAGACTGATAGAGAGAGACAATACAACAGACTGATAGAGAGAGACATTACAACAGACTGATAGAGAGACATTACAACAGACTGATAGAGAGAGACATTACAACAGACTGATAGAGAGACATTACAACAGACTGATAGAGAGAGACATTACAACAGACTGATAGAGAGAGAGACATTACAACAGACTGATAGAGAGAGACATTACAACAGACTGATAGAGAGACATTACAACAGACTGATAGAGAGACATTACAACAGACTGATAGAGAGAGACATTACAACAGACTGATAGAGAGACATTACAACAGACTGATAGAGAGAGAGACATTACAACAGACTGATAGAGAGACATTACAACAGACTGATAGAGAGACATTACAACAGACTGATAGAGAGACATTACAACAGACTGATAGAGAGAGACATTACAACAGACTGATAGAGAGACATTACAACAGACTGATAGAGAGACATTACAACAGACTGATAGAGAGAGACATTACAACAGACTGATAGAGAGACATTACAACAGACTGATAGAGAGAGACATTACAACAGACTGATAGAGAGAGACATTACAACAGACTGATAGAGAGACATTACAACAGACTGATAGAGAGACATTACAACAGACTGATAGAGAGAGACATTACAACAGACTGATAGAGAGACATTACAACAGACTGATAGACATTACAACAGACTGATAGAGAGAGACATTACAACAGACTGATAGAGAGAGAGACATTACAACAGACTGATAGAGAGAGAGACATTACAACAGACTGATAGAGAGACATTACAACAGACTGATAGACATTACAACAGACTGATAGAGAGAGAGACATTACAACAGACTGATAGAGAGAGACATTACAACAGACTGATAGAGAGAGACATTACAACAGACTGATAGAGAGACATTACAACAGACTGATAGAGAGAGAGACATTACAACAGACTGATAGAGAGAGACATTACAACAGACTGATAGAGAGAGACATTACAACAGACTGATAGAGAGAGACATTACAACAGACTGATAGAGAGACATTACAACAGACTGATAGAGAGACATTACAACAGACTGATAGAGAGAGAGACATTACAACAGACTGATAGAGAGAGACATTACAACAGACTGATAGAGAGACATTACAACAGACTGATAGAGAGACATTACAACAGACTGATAGAGAGACATTACAACAGACTGATAGAGAGACATTACAACAGACTGATAGAGAGAGACATTACAACAGACTGATAGAGAGACATTACAACAGACTGATAGAGAGAGACATTACAACAGACTGATAGAGAGACATTACAACAGACTGATAGAGAGACATTACAACAGACTGATAGAGAGAGACATTACAACAGACTGATAGAGAGAGAGACATTACAACAGACTGATAGAGAGAGACATTACAACAGACTGATAGAGAGACATTACAACAGACTGATAGAGAGACATTACAACAGACTGATAGAGAGAGAGACATTACAACAGACTGATAGAGAGACATTACAACAGACTGATAGAGAGAGACATTACAACAGACTGATAGAGAGAGACATTACAACAGACTGATAGAGAGAGACATTACAACAGACTGATAGAGAGACATTACAACAGACTGATAGAGAGAGACATTACAACAGACTGATAGAGAGAGAGACATTACAACAGACTGATAGAGAGAGAGACATTACAACAGACTGATAGAGAGAGACATTACAACAGACTGATAGAGAGAGACATTACAACAGACTGATAGAGAGAGACATTACAACAGACTGATAGAGAGAGAGACATTACAACAGACTGATAGAGAGAGACATTACAACAGACTGATAGAGAGAGAGACATTACAACAGACTGATAGAGAGAGACATTACAACAGACTGATAGAGAGAGACATTACAACAGACTGATAGAGAGAGACATTACAACAGACTGATAGAGAGAGAGACATTACAACAGACTGATAGAGAGAGACATTACAACAGACTGATAGAGAGAGACATTACAACAGACTGATAGAGAGAGACATTACAACAGACTGATAGAGAGACATTACAACAGACTGATAGAGAGAGAGACATTACAACAGACTGATAGAGAGAGACATTACAACAGACTGATAGAGAGACATTACAACAGACTGATAGAGAGAGACATTACAACAGACTGATAGAGAGAGACATTACAACAGACTGATAGAGAGAGACATTACAACAGACTGATAGAGAGAGAGACATTACAACAGACTGATAGAGAGACATTACAACAGACTGATAGAGAGAGACATTACAACAGACTGATAGAGAGAGACATTACAACAGACTGATAGAGAGAGACATTACAACAGACTGATAGAGAGAGACATTACAACAGACTGATAGAGAGAGACATTACAACAGACTGATAGAGAGACATTACAACAGACTGATAGAGAGAGAGACATTACAACAGACTGATAGAGAGAGACATTACAACAGACTGATAGAGAGAGACATTACAACAGACTGATAGAGAGAGACATTACAACAGACTGATAGAGAGAGAGACATTACAACAGACTGATAGAGAGAGAGACATTACAACAGACTGATAGAGAGACATTACAACAGACTGATAGAGAGAGAGACTGATAGAGAGAGAGACATTACAACAGACTGATAGAGAGAGAGACATTACAACAGACTGATAGAGAGAGAGAGACATTACAACAGACTGATAGAGAGACATTACAACAGACTGATAGAGAGAGACATTACAACAGACTGATAGAGAGACATTACAACAGACTGATAGAGAGAGACATTACAACAGACTGATAGAGAGAGACATTACAACAGACTGATAGAGAGAGACATTACAACAGACTGATAGAGAGACATTACAACAGACTGATAGAGAGAGACATTACAACAGACTGATAGAGAGAGACATTACAACAGACTGATAGAGAGAGACATTACAACAGACTGATAGAGAGAGACATTACAACAGACTGATAGAGAGACATTACAACAGACTGATAGAGAGAGACATTACAACAGACTGATAGAGAGAGACATTACAACAGACTGATAGAGAGAGACATTACAACAGACTGATAGAGAGAGACATTACAACAGACTGATAGAGAGAGACATTACAACAGACTGATAGAGAGACATTACAACAGACTGATAGAGAGACATTACAACAGACTGATAGAGAGAGACATTACAACAGACTGATAGAGAGAGACATTACAACAGACTGATAGAGAGAGACATTACAACAGACTGATAGAGAGACATTACAACAGACTGATAGAGAGACATTACAACAGACTGATAGAGAGAGACATTACAACAGACTGATAGAGAGAGACATTACAACAGACTGATAGAGAGAGACTGATTACAACAGACTGATAGAGAGAGAGACATTACAACAGACTGATAGAGAGACATTACAACAGACTGATAGAGAGACATTACAACAGACTGATAGAGAGAGACATTACAACAGACTGATAGAGAGAGACATTACAACAGACTGATAGAGAGAGACATTACAACAGACTGATAGAGAGACATTACAACAGACTGATAGAGAGACATTACAACAGACTGATAGAGAGACATTACAACAGACTGATAGAGAGAGACATTACAACAGACTGATAGAGAGAGACATTACAACAGACTGATAGAGACATTACAACAGACTGATAGAGAGACATTACAACAGACTGATAGAGAGACATTACAACAGACTGATAGAGAGAGACATTACAACAGACTGATAGAGAGACATTACAACAGACTGATAGAGAGACATTACAACAGACTGATAGAGAGACATTACAACAGACTGATAGAGAGAGACATTACAACAGACTGATAGAGAGACATTACAACAGACTGATAGAGAGAGACATTACAACAGACTGATAGAGAGAGACATTACAACAGACTGATAGAGAGACATTACAACAGACTGATAGAGAGAGAGACATTACAACAGACTGATAGAGAGAGACATTACAACAGACTGATAGAGAGACATTACAACAGACTGATAGAGAGAGACATTACAACAGACTGATAGAGAGAGACATTACAACAGACTGATAGAGAGAGACATTACAACAGACTGATAGAGAGAGACATTACAACAGACTGATAGAGAGAGACATTACAACAGACTGATAGAGAGACATTACAACAGACTGATAGAGAGAGACATTACAACAGACTGATAGAGAGAGACATTACAACAGACTGATAGAGAGAGAGACATTACAACAGACTGATAGAGAGACATTACAACAGACTGATAGAGAGACATTACAACAGACTGATAGAGAGAGACATTACAACAGACTGATAGAGAGAGACATTACAACAGACTGATAGAGAGACATTACAACAGACTGAGACATTACAACAGACTGATAGAGAGAGACATTACAACAGACTGATAGAGAGAGACATTACAACAGACTGATAGAGAGAGACATTACAACAGACTGATAGAGAGAGACATTACAACAGACTGATAGAGAGAGAGACATTACAACAGACTGATAGAGAGAGACATTACAACAGACTGATAGAGAGAGACATTACAACAGACTGATAGAGAGAGAGACATTACAACAGACTGATAGAGAGACATTACAACAGACTGATAGAGAGAGACATTACAACAGACTGATAGAGAGAGAGACATTACAACAGACTGATAGAGAGAGACATTACAACAGACTGATAGAGAGACATTACAACAGACTGATAGAGAGAGACATTACAACAGACTGATAGAGAGAGAGACATTACAACAGACTGATAGAGAGAGACATTACAACAGACTGATAGAGAGAGACATTACAACAGACTGATAGAGAGAGACATTACAACAGACTGACAGACTGATAACAGACTGATAGAGAGACATTACAACAGACTGATAGAGAGAGACATTACAACAGACTGATAGAGAGACATTACAACAGACTGATAGAGAGAGACATTACAACAGACTGATAGAGAGAGACATTACAACAGACTGATAGAGAGAGACATTACAACAGACTGATAGAGAGAGACATTACAACAGACTGATAGAGAGAGAGACATTACAACAGACTGATAGAGAGAGACTGATTACAACAGACTGATAGAGAGAGACATTACAACAGACTGATAGAGAGAGACATTACAACAGACTGATAGAGAGAGACATTACAACAGACTGATAGAGAGAGAGACATTACAACAGACTGATAGAGAGACATTACAACAGACTGATAGAGAGACATTACAACAGACTGATAGAGAGACATTACAACAGACTGATAGAGAGACATTACAACAGACTGATAGAGAGAGACATTACAACAGACTGATAGAGAGAGAGACATTACAACAGACTGAGACATTACAACAGACTGATAGAGAGACATTACAACAGACTGATAGAGAGACATTACAACAGACTGATAGAGAGAGACATTACAACAGACTGATAGAGAGACATTACAACAGACTGATAGAGAGAGACATTACAACAGACTGATAGAGAGACATTACAACAGACTGATAGAGAGAGACATTACAACAGACTGATAGAGAGAGACATTACAACAGACTGATAGAGAGAGACATTACAACAGACTGATAGAGAGACATTACAACAGACTGATAGAGAGACATTACAACAGACTGATAGAGAGAGACATTACAACAGACTGATAGAGAGACATTACAACAGACTGATAGAGAGAGACATTACAACAGACTGATAGAGAGAGAGACATTACAACAGACTGATAGAGAGACATTACAACAGACTGATAGAGAGAGACATTACAACAGACTGATAGAGAGACATTACAACAGACTGATAGAGAGACATTACAACAGACTGATAGAGAGACATTACAACAGACTGATAGAGAGAGACATTACAACAGACTGATAGAGAGAGAGACATTACAACAGACTGATAGAGAGACATTACAACAGACTGATAGAGAGAGACATTACAACAGACTGATAGAGAGAGACATTACAACAGACTGATAGAGAGACATTACAACAGACTGATAGAGAGAGACATTACAACAGACTGATAGAGAGAGACATTACAACAGACTGATAGAGAGAGACTGATAGAGAGAGACATTACAACAGACTGATAGAGAGAGACATTACAACAGACTGATAGAGAGAGACATTACAACAGACTGATAGAGAGACATTACAACAGACTGATAGAGAGAGACATTACAACAGACTGATAGAGAGACATTACAACAGACTGATAGAGAGAGACATTACAACAGACTGATAGAGAGAGAGACATTACAACAGACTGATAGAGAGAGACATTACAACAGACTGATAGAGAGACATTACAACAGACTGATAGAGAGAGAGACATTACAACAGACTGATAGAGAGAGACATTACAACAGACTGATAGAGAGAGACATTACAACAGACTGATAGAGAGACATTACAACAGACTGATAGAGAGAGACATTACAACAGACTGATAGAGAGACATTACAACAGACTGATAGAGAGAGACATTACAACAGACTGATAGAGAGACATTACAACAGACTGATAGAGAGAGACATTACAACAGACTGATAGAGAGACATTACAACAGACTGATAGAGAGAGACATTACAACAGACTGATAGAGAGAGACATTACAACAGACTGATAGAGAGAGACATTACAACAGACTGATAGAGAGACATTACAACAGACTGATAGAGAGAGACATTACAACAGACTGATAGAGAGAGACATTACAACAGACTGATAGAGAGAGACATTACAACAGACTGATAGAGAGAGACATTACAACAGACTGATAGAGAGAGACATTACAACAGACTGATAGAGAGAGAGACATTACAACAGACTGATAGAGAGAGACATTACAACAGACTGATAGAGAGAGACATTACAACAGACTGATAGAGAGACATTACAACAGACTGATAGAGAGAGACATTACAACAGACTGATAGAGAGAGACATTACAACAGACTGATAGAGAGAGACATTACAACAGACTGATAGAGAGAGACTGATAGAGAGAGACATTACAACAGACTGATAGAGAGACATTACAACAGACTGATAGAGAGAGACATTACAACAGACTGATAGAGAGAGACATTACAACAGACTGATAGAGAGACATTACAACAGACTGATAGAGAGACATTACAACAGACTGATAGAGAGACATTACAACAGACTGATAGAGAGAGACATTACAACAGACTGATAGAGAGAGACATTACAACAGACTGATAGAGAGACATTACAACAGACTGATAGAGACATTACAACAGACTGATAGAGAGAGACATTACAACAGACTGATAGAGAGACATTACAACAGACTGATAGAGAGAGACATTACAACAGACTGATAGAGACATTACAACAGACTGATAGAGAGAGACATTACAACAGACTGATAGAGAGAGAGACATTACAACAGACTGATAGAGAGAGACATTACAACAGACTGATAGAGAGACATTACAACAGACTGATAGAGAGACATTACAACAGACTGATAGAGAGAGACATTACAACAGACTGAGAGAGAGAGACATTACAACAGACTGATAGAGAGACATTACAACAGACTGATAGAGAGAGACATTACAACAGACTGATAGAGAGAGACATTACAACAGACTGATAGAGAGACATTACAACAGACTGATAGAGAGAGACATTACAACAGACTGATAGAGAGAGACATTACAACAGACTGATAGAGAGAGAGACATTACAACAGACTGATAGAGAGAGACATTACAACAGACTGATAGAGAGACATTACAACAGACTGATAGAGAGACATTACAACAGACTGATAGAGAGAGACATTACAACAGACTGATAGAGAGAGACATTACAACAGACTGATAGAGAGAGACATTACAACAGACTGATAGAGAGAGAGACATTACAACAGACTGATAGAGAGACATTACAACAGACTGATAGAGAGAGACATTACAACAGACTGATAGAGAGAGACATTACAACAGACTGATAGAGAGAGACATTACAACAGACTGATAGAGAGAGACATTACAACAGACTGATAGAGAGACATTACAACAGACTGATAGAGAGACATTACAACAGACTGATAGAGAGAGACATTACAACAGACTGATAGAGAGACATTACAACAGACTGATAGAGAGAGACATTACAACAGACTGAGAGAGAGACATTACAACAGACTGATAGAGAGAGAGACATTACAACAGACTGATAGAGAGAGACATTACAACAGACTGATAGAGAGAGAGACATTACAACAGACTGATAGAGAGAGACATTACAACAGACTGATAGAGAGACATTACAACAGACTGATAGAGAGACATTACAACAGACTGATAGAGAGAGACATTACAACAGACTGATAGAGAGAGACATTACAACAGACTGATAGAGAGACATTACAACAGACTGATAGAGAGACATTACAACAGACTGATAGAGAGAGACATTACAACAGACTGATAGAGAGAGACATTACAACAGACTGATAGAGAGAGACATTACAACAGACTGATAGAGAGAGACTGATAGAGAGACATTACAACAGACTGATAGAGAGACATTACAACAGACTGATAGAGAGACATTACAACAGACTGATAGAGAGACATTACAACAGACTGATAGAGAGACATTACAACAGACTGATAGAGAGACATTACAACAGACTGATAGAGAGACATTACAACAGACTGATAGAGAGACATTACAACAGACTGATAGAGAGAGACATTACAACAGACTGATAGAGAGAGAGACATTACAACAGACTGATAGAGAGAGACATTACAACAGACTGATAGAGAGACATTACAACAGACTGATAGAGAGACATTACAACAGACTGATAGAGAGAGACATTACAACAGACTGATAGAGAGAGACATTACAACAGACTGATAGAGAGAGACATTACAACAGACTGATAGAGAGAGAGACATTACAACAGACTGATAGAGAGACATTACAACAGACTGATAGAGAGACATTACAACAGACTGATAGAGAGACATTACAACAGACTGATAGAGAGACATTACAACAGACTGATAGAGAGACATTACAACAGACTGATAGAGAGACAACAGACTGATACAACAGACTGATAGAGAGAGACATTACAACAGACTGATAGAGAGACATTACAACAGACTGATAGAGAGAGACATTACAACAGACTGATAGAGAGAGACATTACAACAGACTGATAGAGAGAGACATTACAACAGACTGATAGAGAGACATTACAACAGACTGATAGAGAGAGACATTACAACAGACTGATAGAGAGACATTACAACAGACTGATAGAGAGAGACATTACAACAGACTGATAGAGAGAGAGACATTACAACAGACTGATAGAGAGAGACATTACAACAGACTGATAGAGAGAGACATTACAACAGACTGATAGAGAGAGATTACAACAGACTGATAGAGAGAGACATTACAACAGACTGATAGAGAGAGACATTACAACAGACTGATAGAGAGAGAGATTACAACAGACTGATAGAGAGAGACATTACAACAGACTGATAGAGAGAGACATTACAACAGACTGATAGAGAGAGAGACATTACAACAGACTGATAGAGAGAGACATTACAACAGACTGATAGAGAGAGACATTACAACAGACTGATAGAGAGACATTACAACAGACTGATAGAGAGAGACATTACAACAGACTGATAGAGAGAGACATTACAACAGACTGATAGAGAGACATTACAACAGACTGATAGAGAGAGACATTACAACAGACTGATAGAGAGAGACATTACAACAGACTGATAGAGAGAGACATTACAACAGACTGATAGAGAGAGACATTACAACAGACTGATAGAGAGACATTACAACAGACTGATAGAGAGAGACATTACAACAGACTGATAGAGAGACATTACAACAGACTGATAGAGAGACATTACAACAGACTGATAGAGAGACATTACAACAGACTGATAGAGAGAGACATTACAACAGACTGATAGAGAGACATTACAACAGACTGATAGAGAGACATTACAACAGACTGATAGAGAGACATTACAACAGACTGATAGAGAGACATTACAACAGACTGATAGAGAGAGACATACAACAGACTGATAGAGAGACATTACAACAGACTGATAGAGAGACATTACAACAGACTGATAGAGAGACATTACAACAGACTGATAGAGAGACATTACAACAGACTGATAGAGAGAGACATTACAACAGACTGATAGAGAGAGACATTACAACAGACTGATAGAGAGACATTACAACAGACTGATAGAGAGACATTACAACAGACTGATAGAGAGAGACATTACAACAGACTGATAGAGAGAGACATTACAACAGACTGATAGAGAGACATTACAACAGACTGATAGAGAGACATTACAACAGACTGATAGAGAGAGACATTACAACAGACTGATAGAGAGAGACATTACAACAGACTGATAGAGAGAGACATTACAACAGACTGATAGAGAGAGACATTACAACAGACTGATAGAGAGAGACATTACAACAGACTGATAGAGAGACATTACAACAGACTGATAGAGAGAGACATTACAACAGACTGATAGAGAGAGACATTACAACAGACTGATAGAGAGAGACATTACAACAGACTGATAGAGAGACATTACAACAGACTGATAGAGAGAGACATTACAACAGACTGATAGAGAGACATTACAACAGACTGATAGAGAGAGAGACATTACAACAGACTGATAGAGAGAGACATTACAACAGACTGATAGAGAGAGACATTACAACAGACTGATAGAGAGACATTACAACAGACTGAGAGAGAGAGACATTACAACAGACTGATAGAGAGACATTACAACAGACTGATAGAGAGAGACATTACAACAGACTGATAGAGAGACATTACAACAGACTGATAGAGAGACATTACAACAGACTGATAGAGAGAGACATTACAACAGACTGATAGAGAGAGACATTACAACAGACTGATAGAGAGAGACATTACAACAGACTGATAGAGAGACATTACAACAGACTGATAGAGAGACATTACAACAGACTGATAGAGAGACATTACAACAGACTGATAGAGAGAGAGACATTACAACAGACTGATAGAGAGACATTACAACAGACTGATAGAGAGAGAGACATTACAACAGACTGATAGAGAGACATTACAACAGACTGATAGAGAGACATTACAACAGACTGATAGAGAGACATTACAACAGACTGATAGAGAGACATTACAACAGACTGATAGAGAGAGACATTACAACAGACTGATAGAGAGAGACATTACAACAGACTGATAGAGAGAGACATTACAACAGACTGATAGAGAGACATTACAACAGACTGATAGAGAGAGACATTACAACAGACTGATAGAGAGACATTACAACAGACTGATAGAGAGACATTACAACAGACTGATAGAGAGACATTACAACAGACTGATAGAGAGAGACATTACAACAGACTGATAGAGAGAGAGACATTATAACAGACTGATAGAGAGAGACATTACAACAGACTGATAGAGAGAGACATTACAACAGACTGATAGAGAGAGAAGGACGTTGAACAACAGAAAGAGTTAGAGAGAGAGAGAGACAGGTAATAAGTGGGTGAAGGAGGACAATGTTATCTTTCACATTACCGAGTCTGTGAAATCAGTGTGTGACTGCAATGTTTTCCCGACCTGTAGCATAGCCTGGACAATGATCTGAGCCGACCTGTAGCATAGCCTGGACAATGATCTGACCCGACCTGTAGCATAGCCTGGACAATGATCTGACCCAACCTGTAGCATAGCCTGGACAATGATCTGAGCCGACCTGTAGCATAGCCTGGACAATGATCTGAGCCGACCTGTAGCATAGCCTGGACAATGATCTGAGCCGACCTGTAGCATAGCCTGGACAATGATCTGACCCGACCTGTAGCATAGCCTGGACAATGATCTGAGCCGACCTGTAGCATAGCCTGGACAATGATCTGACCCGACCTGTAGCATAGCCTGGACAATGATCTGACCCGACCTGTAGCATAGCCTGGACAATGATCTGACCCGACCTGTAGCATAGCCTGGACAATGATCTGACCCGACCTGTAGCATAGCCTGGACAATGATCTGACCCGACCTGTAGCATAGCCTGGACAATGATCTGACCCGACCTGTAGCATAGCCTGGACAATGATCTGACCCGACCTGTAGCATAGCCTGGACAATGATCTGACCCGACCTGTAGCATAGCCTGGACAATGATCTGACCCGACCTGTAGCATAGCCTGGACAATGATCTGACCCGACCTGTAGCATAGCCTGGACAATGATCTGAGCCGACCTGTAGCATAGCCTGACAATGATCTGAGCCGACCTGTAGCATAGCCTGGACAATGATCTGACCCGACCTGTAGCATAGCCTGGACAATGATCTGACCCGACCTGTAGCATAGCCTGGACAATGATCTGAGCCGACCTGTAGCATAGCCTGGACAATGATCTGAGCCGACCTGTAGCATAGCCTGGACAATGATCTGAGCCGACCTGTAGCATAGCCTGGACAATGATCTGAGCCGACCTGTAGCATAGCCTGGACAATGATCTGAGCCGACCTGTAGCATAGCCTGGACAATGATCTGACCCGACCTGTAGCATAGCCTGGACAATGATCTGACCCGACCTGTAGCATAGCCTGGACAATGATCTGACCCGACCTGTAGCATAGCCTGGACAATGATCTGACCCGACCTGTAGCATAGCCTGGACAATGATCTGAGCCGACCTGTAGCATAGCCTGGACAATGATCTGACCCGACCTGTAGCATAGCCTGGACAATGATCTGAGCCGACCTGTAGCATAGCCTGGACAATGATCTGACCCGACCTGTAGCATAGCCTGGACAATGATCTGACCCGACCTGTAGCATAGCCTGGACAATGATCTGACCCGACCTGTAGCATAGCCTGGACAATGATCTGACCCGACCTGTAGCATAGCCTGGACAATGATCTGAGCCGACCTGTAGCATAGCCTGGACAATGATCTGACCCGACCTGTAGCATAGCCTGGACAATGATCTGACCCGACCTGTAGCATAGCCTGGACAATGATCTGACCCGACCTGTAGCATAGCCTGGACAATGATCTGAGCCGACCTGTAGCATAGCCTGGACAATGATCTGACCCGACCTGTAGCATAGCCTGGACAATGATCTGAGCCGACCTGTAGCATAGCCTGGACAATGATCTGAGCCGACCTGTAGCATAGCCTGGACAATGATCTGAGCCGACCTGTAGCATAGCCTGGACAATGATCTGAGCCGACCTGTAGCATAGCCTGGACAATGATCTGAGCCGACCTGTAGCATAGCCTGGACAATGATCTGACCCGACCTGTAGCATAGCCTGGACAATGATCTGAGCCGACCTGTAGCATAGCCTGGACAATGATCTGACCCAGACCTGTAGCATAGCCTGGACAATGATCTGACCCGACCTGTAGCATAGCCTGGACAATGATCTGAGCCGACCTGTAGCATAGCCTGGACAATGATCTGACCCGACCTGTAGCATAGCCTGGACAATGATCTGACCCTGACCTGACCTGTAGCATAGCCTGGACAATGATCTGACCCGACCTGTAGCATAGCCTGGACAATTCTCTGACCCGACCTGTAGCATAGCCTGGACAATGATCTGACCCGACCTGTAGCATAGCCTGGACAATGATCTGAGCCGACCTGTAGCATAGCCTGGACAATGATCTGACCCGACCTGTAGCATAGCCTGGACAATGATCTGACCCGACCTGTAGCATAGCCTGGACAATGATCTGACCCGACCTGTAGCATAGCCTGGACAATGATCTGACCCGACCTGTAGCATAGCCTGGACAATGATCTGACCCGACCTGTAGCATAGCCTGGACAATGATCTGACCCGACCTGTAGCATAGCCTGGACAATTCTCTGACCCGACCTGTAGCATAGCCTGGACAATGATCTGACCCGACCTGTAGCATAGCCTGGACAATGATCTGACCCGACCTGTAGCATAGCCTGGACAATGATCTGACCCGACCTGTAGCATAGCCTGGACAATGATCTGACCCGACCTGTAGCATAGCCTGGACAATGATCTGACCCGACCTGTAGCATAGCCTGGACAATGATCTGACCCGACCTGTAGCATAGCCTGGACAATGATCTGACCCGACCTGTAGCATAGCCTGGACAATGATCTGAGCCGACCTGTAGCATAGCCTGGACAATGATCTGACCCGACCTGTAGCATAGCCTGGACAATGATCTGAGCCGACCTGTAGCATAGCCTGGACAATGATCTGACCCGACCTGTAGCATAGCCTGGACAATGATCTGACCCGACCTGTAGCATAGCCTGGACAATGATCTGAGCCGACCTGTAGCATAGCCTGGACAATGATCTGACCCGACCTGTAGCATAGCCTGGACAATGATCTGAGCCGACCTGTAGCATAGCCTGGACAATGATCTGACCCGACCTGTAGCATAGCCTGGACAATGATCTGAGCCGACCTGTAGCATAGCCTGGACAATGATCTGACCCGACCTGTAGCATAGCCTGGACAATGATCTGACCCGACCTGTAGCATAGCCTGGACAATGATCTGACCCGACCTGTAGCATAGCCTGGACAATGATCTG
Organism: Oncorhynchus keta; assembly: GCF_023373465.1. NCBI lineage: Eukaryota > Metazoa > Chordata > Actinopteri > Salmoniformes > Salmonidae > Oncorhynchus > Oncorhynchus keta. The sequence goes on along the minus strand of NW_026287504.1, from coordinate 33,291 downwards.
ACCCGACCTGTAGCATAGCCTGGACAATGATCTGAGCCGACCTGTAGCATAGCCTGGACAATGATCTGACCCGACCTGTAGCATAGCCTGGACAATGATCTGACCCGACCTGTAGCATAGCCTGGACAATGATCTGACCCGACCTGTAGCATAGCCTGGACAATGATCTGAGCCGACCTGTAGCATAGCCTGGACAATGATCTGACCCGACCTGTAGCATAGCCTGGACAATGATCTGAGCCGACCTGTAGCATAGCCTGGACAATGATCTGAGCCGACCTGTAGCATAGCCTGGACAATGATCTGAGCCGACCTGTAGCATAGCCTGGACAATGATCTGAGCCGACCTGTAGCATAGCCTGAACAATGATCTGAGCCGACCTGTAGCATAGCCTGGACAATGATCTGACCCGACCTGTAGCATAGCCTGGACAATGATCTGAGCCGACCTGTAGCATAGCCTGGACAATGATCTGACCCGACCTGTAGCATAGCCTGGACAATGATCTGACCCGACCTGTAGCATAGCCTGGACAATGATCTGACCCGACCTGTAGCATAGCCTGGACAATGATCTGACCCGACCTGTAGCATAGCCTGGACAATTCTCTGACCCGACCTGTAGCATAGCCTGGACAATGATCTGACCCGACCTGTAGCATAGCCTGGACAATGATCTGAGCCGACCTGTAGCATAGCCTGGACAATGATCTGACCCGACCTGTAGCATAGCCTGGACAATGATCTGACCCGACCTGTAGCATAGCCTGGACAATGATCTGACCCGACCT
>NW_026287504.1:0-20000 GCF_023373465.1 Oncorhynchus keta | reverse complement strand
CACCTCCAATCACATCTGTCCTTCAGCACAGCCATCCACCAATCACCACCTCCAATCACATCTGTCCTTCAGCACAGCCATCCACCAATCACCACCTCCAATCACATCTGTCCTTCAGCACAGCCATCCACCAATCACCACCTCCAATCACATCTGTCCTTCAGCACAGCCATCCACCAATCACCACCTCCAATCACATCTATCCTTCAGCACAGCCATCCACCAATCACCACCTCCAATCACATCTGTCCTTCAGCACAGCCATCCACCAATCACCACCTCCAATCACATCTGTCCTTCAGCACAGCCATCCACCAATCACCACCTCCAATCACATCTATCCTTCAGCACAGCCATCCACCAATCACCACCTCCAATCACATCTGTCCTTCAGCACAGCCATCCACCAATCACCACCTCCAATCACATCTGTCCTTCAGCACAGCCATCCACCAATCACCACCTCCAATCACATCTATCCTTCAGCACAGCCATCCACCAATCACCACCTCCAATCACATCTGTCCTTCAGCACAGCCATCCACCAATCACCACCTCCAATCACATCTATCCTTCAGCACAGCCATCCACCAATCACCACCTCCAATCACATCTATCCTTCAGCACAGCCATCCACCAATCACCACCTCCAATCACATCTATCCTTCAGCACAGCGATCCACCAATCACCACCTCCAATCACATCTGTCCTTCAGCACAGCCATCCACCAATCACCACCTCCAATCACATCTGTCCTTCAGCACAGCCATCCACCAATCACCACCTCCAATCACATCTGTCCTTCAGCACAGCCATCCACCAATCACCACCTCCAATCACATCTGTCCTTCAGCACAGCCATCCACCAATCACCACCTCCAATCACATCTGTCCTTCAGCACAGCTCTCCACCAATCACCACCCCAATCACATCTGTCCTTCAGTCACAGCCATCCACCAATCACCACCTCCAATCACATCTCCATCCTTCAGCACAGCAGCCATCCACCAATCACCACCTCCAATCACATCTATCCTTCAGCACAGCCATCCACCAATCACCACCTCCAATCACATCTATCCTTCAGCACAGCCATCCACCAATCACCACCTCCAATCACATCTGTCCTTTAGCACAGCCATCCACCAATCACCACCTCCAATCACAGTCAGGGTAACAGAGCACAGCCATCCACCAATCACCACCTCCAATCACATCTATCCTTCCACCAGGAAACAGCTCCACCAATCACCACCCCTCACACATCTATCCTTCAGCACAGCCATCCACCAATCACCACCTCCAATCACATCTGTCCTTCAGCACAGCCATCCACCAACAGACCACCTCCAATCATATCTAGGAATCAGAAAAGAGGACCAATCACCAGGAATCACAGGAGCACAGCCATCCACCAAAACCACCTCCAATCACATCTATCTCAGGGGGAAGGAGAGGATACAGAGACAGAGAGGGAAACAGAGGGAGAAGAGGAGAAACACCTCCAATCACAGAAAAAGAGGGGAGGAAGAGGAGAGGAAAAAGGGGTTTCTGAGGTGAGGAAAAGGGGGAGGAAGAGGAGAGGGAAAAGGGGTGGAAGGTCAGGTGTGGAAGTGAGGAAAAAGAGGAGAGTCCTCCTTAACCCACACTACCGGGAAAAAGTATTTTCTAAGCAAGAGAATTTACCTTTAAGAGAGGGGACTTGGGGAGGAAGAGGAGAGGTACAGGGGGGAGGAAGTCAGAGGAGGGGAGGAAGAGGAGAGGAAAGGGGGGAGGAAAGGAGAGGACACACACAAGAGGGAGGAACCTCATCTTTAGGAGAGGGAAAAGGGGAGGAAGATTCAGAGGCAAAAGGGGACACCAGCTGTCACACACACACACACACACACACACACACACACACACACACACACGCACAGGACTCAACTGGAAAAGCACAAGATCTGAAACCCCAGGAGAGGACACAGGGGAAACGGAGAAGAGAACAGGGGAGGAATAAGAGAAAAGAGGAGGAGGAGGAAGAGGAGAGGAAAAGGGGAGTATCCAGGAGAGGAAACCCCCAGGAGGAAGAGGGAGGAAAAAAGGGGGAGGAAGAGGAGAGGAAAAAGGGGGAGGAAGAGGAGAGGAAAAAGGGGGAGGAAGAGGAGAGGAAAAGGGGGAGGAAGAGGAGAGGAAAAAGGGGGAGGAAGAGGAGAGGAAAAAGGGGGAGGAAGAAGAGGAAAGGGGGAGGAAGAGGAGAGGAAAAGGGGAGGAAGAGGAGAGGAAAAGGGGGGAGGAAGAGGAGAGGAAAAGGGGGAGGAAGAGGAGAGGAAAAAAGGGGAGGAAGAGGAGACTGAAAAGGGGAGGAAGATGGAGGAAAAGGGGGAGGAAGAGAGGAGAGGAAGAGGGGAGGGGGGAGGAGAGGAAAAGGGGGAGGAAGAGGAGAGGGAAACAGAGGAGAGAAGCTGGGGAGGAATAGAGGGAGGAGGAGAGGAAAAGGAGAGGAAGAGGAAGAGGAAAGGAAAAGGGGAGGAAGAGGAGAGGAAAAGGGGGAGAGGAAGAGGAGAGGGAGAAAAAGGGGGAGGAAGAGGAGAGGAATAGGGGGAGGAAGAGAGAGAGGAAAAAAGGGGGAGGAAGAGGAGAGGAAAAAGGGGGAGGAAGAGGAGAGGAAAAGGGGAGGAAGGAGGAGAGAGGAGGAGAGGAAGGGGGAGGAATAGAGGAAAAAGGGGAAGGAGAGGAAGAGGGAAAAAGGGGGAGGAAGAGGGAGAGGAAAAAGGGGAGGAAGAGGAGAGGAATAGGGGGGAGGAAGATGAGAGAGAAAAGGGGGAGGAAGAGGAGAGGAAAAGGGGGAGGAAGAGGAGAGGAAAAGGGGGAGGAAGAGGAGAGGAAAAAGGGGGAGGAAGAGGAGAGGAAAAGGGGGAGGAAGAGGAGAGGAAAAGGGGGAGGAAGAGGAGAGGAAAAAGGAAGAGGAGAGGAAGGGGAGGAAGAGGAGAGGAAAGGGGAGGAAGAGGGAGGAAAGGGGGAGGGAGAGGAGAGGAATAGGGGAGGAAGAGGAGAGGAAAAGGGGGAGGAAGAGGAGAGGAAAAAGGGGAGGAAGAGGAGAGATATCATGTTCCATGTGGAAAAGGACTCTTCAACATGATGGTCTGTCTAAACAGAGGATGTTGTTGTTCCATGAGGGGAGGCTGTGACCACTGTGTATTAGTGAGACCAGAACCAGCAGTCCAGCAGAACCTGACAGTGTTCTATCAGAATGTTGTTGTTCCATGAGGGGAGGCTGTGACCACTGTGTATTAGTGAGAGCAGAACCAGCAGTCCAGCAGAACCCGACAGTGTTCTATCAGAATCATCCATGTTATGTAGAGGGTGAGAGCAGAACCAGCAGTCCAGCGGAACCCGACAGTGTTCTATCAGAATCATCCATGTTATGTAGAGGGTGTATTGGAGCTGCCACATACTCATACATACAGACGGAGCCTGTTTTGATTTGGCTCAGAGTTTCCAGACTATTAGCAGCACCACTGACCGTCCAGCTGTGTTCTGTGTCCTTATAGTACAACACAACAAGACCTGGTCCTTATAGTACAACACAACAAGACCTGGTCCTTATAGTACAACACAACAAGACCTGGTCCTTATAGTACAACACAACAAGACCTGGTCCTTATAGTACAACACAACAAGACCTGGTCCTTATAGTACAACACAACAAGACCTGGTCCTTATAGTACAACACAACAAGACCTAGTCCTTATAGTACAACACAACAAGACCTGGTCCTTATAGTACAACACAACAAGACCTGGTCCTTATAGTACAACACAACAAGACCTGGTCCTTATAGTACAACACAACAAGACCTGGTCCTTATAGTACAACACAACAAGACCTGGTCCTTATAGTACAACACAACAAGACCTGGTCCTTATAGTACAACACAACAAGACCTAGTCCTTATAGTACAACACAACAAGACCTGGTCCTTATAGTACAACACAACAAGACCTAGTCCTTATAGTATGACACGAGTACAACACAACAAGACCTGGTCCTTATAGTACAACACAACAAGACCTAGTCCTTATAGTATGACACGAGTACAACACAACAAGACCTGGTCCTTATAGTACAACACAACAAGACCTGGTCCTTATAGTACAACACAACAAGACCTGGTCCTTATAGTACAACACAACAAGACCTGGTCCTTATAGTACAACACAACAAGACCTGGTCCTTATAGTACAACACAACAAGACCTGGTCCTTATAGTACAACACAACAAGACCTGGTCCTTATAGTACAACACAACAAGACCTAGTCCTTATAGTATGACATGAGTACAACACAACAAGACCTGGTCCTTATAGTACAACACAACAAGACCTGGTCCTTATAGTACAACACAACAAGACCTAGTCCTTATAGTACAACACAACAATACCTGGTCCTTATAGTAAACACAACAAGACCTGGTCCTTATAGTACAAAGGACAAGACCTGGTCCTTATAGTACAACACAACAAGACCTGGTCCTTATAGTACAACACAACAAGACCTGGTCCTATAGTACAACACAACAAGACCTGGTCCTTATAGTACAACACAACAATACCTGGTCCTTATAGTACAACACAACAAGACCTGGTCCTTATAGTACAACACGACAAGACCTGGTCCTTATAGTATGACACGACAAGACCTGGTCCTTATAGTACAACACAACAAGACCTGGTCCTTATAGTACAACACAACAAGACCTGGTCCTTATAGTACAACACAACAAGACCTGGTCCTTATAGGACAACACAACAAGACCTGGTCCTTATATAGGACATGAGTACAACACAACAAGACCTGGTCCTTATAGTACAACACAACAAGACCTGGTCCTTATAGTACAACACGACAAGACCTGGTCCTTATAGTATGACACGAGTACAACACAACAAGACCTGGTCCTTATAGTATGACACGAGTACAACACAACAAGACCTGGTCCTTATAGTATGACACGAGTACAACACAACAAGACCTGGTCCTTATAGTACAACACAACAAGACCTGGTCCTTATAGTACAACACAACAAGACCTGGTCCTTATAGTACAACACAACAAGACCTGGTCCTTATAGTACAACACGACAAGACCTGGTCCTTATAGTATGACATGAGTACAACACAACAAGACCTGGTCCTTATAGTACAACACGACAAGACCTGGTCCTTATAGGACAACACAACAAGACCTGGTCCTTATAGTACAACACAACAAGACCTGGTCCTTATAGTACAACACAACAAGACCTGGTCCTTATAGTATGACACGACAACAAACAAGACCTGGTCCTTATAGTACAACACAACAAGACCTGGTCCTATAGTACAACACAACAAGACCTGGTCCTATAGTACAACACAACAAGACCTGGTCCTTATAGTACAACACAACAAGACCTGGTCCTTATAGTACAACACGACAAGACCTGGTCCTTATAGTACAACACAACAAGACCTGGTCCTTATAGTACAACACAACAAGACCTGGTCCTTATAGTAACACGACAACCTGGTCCTATAGTACAACACAACAAGACCTGGTCCTTATAGTACAACACGACAAGACCTGGTCCTTATAGTACAACACAACAAGACCTGGTCCTTATAGTATGACACGAGTACAACACAACAAGACCTGGTCCTTATAGTACAACACGACAAGACCTGGTCCTTATAGTACAACACAACAATACCTGGTCCTTATAGTTGACACGACAAGACCTGGTCCTTATAGTACAACACAAAAGACCTGGTACAAGTACAACAACAAGACCTGGTCCTTATAGTACAACACAACAAGACCTGGTCCTTATAGTACAACACAACAAGACCTGGTCCTTATAGTACAACACGACAAGACCTGGTCCTTATAGTACAACACAACAAGACCTGGTCCTTATAGTATGACACGAGTACAACACAACAAGACCTGGTCCTTATAGTACAACACGACAAGACCTGGTCCTTATAGTACAACACAACAAGACCTGGTCCTTATAGTATGACACGAGTACAACACAACAAGACCTGGTCCTTATAGTATGACACGAGTACAACACAACAAGACCTGGTCCTTATAGTATGACACGAGTACAACACAACAAGACCTGGTCCTTATAGTATGACACGAGTACAACACAACAAGACCTGGTCCTTATAGTATGACACGAGTACAACACAACAAGACCTGGTCCTTATAGTACAACACAACAAGACCTGGTCCTTATAGTATGACACGAGTACAACATTTAGTATCTTAAGTTCTGGGTCAGTTCTATTTGACATTTAGGGAACGGTCTCTAGGAAACATTCCTTGCACACCATGGGAACATTCCTATGAAATCGTTAGTTAATGACCTACGTGGTCGGCAGGTAACCTGGCGGTTAAGAGCGTTGGGTCAGTAACCATGTAAATTTAAAATGCTTACCTTGCACTCTCTTTAGCCCCCTGTCTCTGGACCGCCACAGGTAGAGGTGATGAAACACGCTCCTGATGCATCATCATCGGTGGTGGGCTCTCCTTCTTCACCCCGTTGTTAAGGGCAACCCCGGGCCAGAACACTGGCGGCGCTTGGAACCCTGGTGGTCGTCATGGCGTCGGGACGGGAGAAGGAAGCGATCCTCTGCAGGATGGAACCCACGCTTTCTCTCTCTGACATTTCCTGTGGCTGGGTGTGCTCCGGTGGCAGGGGGTGGAGGGGGCCAGGTGTCCTACCTGAGGTCTGGGGGAGAGCAGGTTGAGCTGGGGTGTCTGGGCGGGGGACAGGGGGACAGGGGACTGGCTCACCTTAGGGACAGGCTTGGCCCCGGGGAGGTAGGTGGGGGGAGAGCGGGGAGGGAGGGGTTGATGTTGTTGTAGGAGACGTGGTGTTTGGCGGCGGGAAGAGGAGTACCGTCACCACCGGAGCTGTCCAGACTGCTGAGGGATGGGCTAGCTGAGACAGAGAGGCTGCTGGGATAGTGTGCTCTGGGTGGAGGTTTAGGGGGTCAGACGAGGGGAGAGGATGGGGGCTGGGCTGGGCCGTCTTCACCCCCACCAGACTGTCCAGATCCAGGGGGAACTTGTTGAGACGCTGGGTCTCTTTAGGTTTGGGCTGGGCCTGGTAGCTGTTGTGGTTCTGATTGGGAGAATAGCATCCTTCCTTCCCAAAGGGACTGGTGTTATAATGCCGCTGGGATCCGCCATTCAAACCCACATTGGCGTTGCCATACCTCACCCCTCCACCTCCAGCCCCCCGCACCCCCATCACCCCGCCTCCTCCTTCCCCGATCTGGAGGTCCAGACTGGGCATGGATCCGTGGCTGACCCCCCTGGGCTCTGGAGCTCCCAACCCCATAGGCCCCTCTAGCTCAGAGTGAAACACACTCCCATGGGAAGAGAACTTCTTCCCCATCCCCAGGCCCACGCCACGCTGCTGCCCAGGACGCAGCTCCATCTGTGGGCTAGTGGAGTAGGATAGAGACCCTGGCTTGCCCGGGAGGTACCCCTCCTCCTCCTCCTTCTCCTCCACCTCCCTGGATGGAATACCCAGACTAGAAGAGGAGCTATGGAGACTATCATTATCACTGCCTGGGCCAGAGAGAGAGGGGAGAAACCCTTAGGGTTGAACTTGTTCTGGAACGAAGAGGCCCTGGTGATGCCTCCGGAGCTCCCTCCATTGTTGTTGATGGCGGGTCTGTTCATGGCTCTGTTGAAGGAGAGACTGGAGACCATGCGACTTGAACACAGGGCTCTGGGCAGGGCTGGGGGTTGGTACCAAGGCTGATCCGGGAACGGAAGGCAGGGGAGCCGTGGTTGAGGTGGGGAACCCTCGACCCTCGTTGGTCTTGTTGAGGAGGGAGGTGGAGGAGAGGGGGAGGAACGGGGAGGAGGGGGAGAAGGGGAGGAAGCTCGGCCACATCGTCGACGTCGAAGGATCTTTTTTAAAGCTGTAGAGGAGAGAGAAGGAGATATGGGCAGAGGTAGAGGGGGTGGAGAGAGGGAGGGGGAGAGGAGAGAGAAGGAGATATGGGCAGAGGTAGAGGGGGAGGAGAGAGGGAGGGGGAGAGGAGAGAGAAGGAGATATGGGCAGAGGTAGAGGGGATGGAGAGAGGGAGGGGGGAGAGGAGAGAGAAGGAGATATGGGCAGAGGTAGAGGGGGTGGAGAGAGGGAGGGGGGAGAGGAGAGAGAAGGAGATATGGGCAGAGGTAGAGGGGGTGGAGAGAGGGAGGGGGGAGAGGAGAGAGAAGGAGATATGGGCAGAGGTAGAGGGTGGAGAGGGGAGGGAGAGGAGAGAGAAGGAGATATGGGCAGAGGTAGAGGGGTGGAGAGAGGGAGGGGGAGAGGAGAGAGAGGAGATATGGGCAGAGAGTAGAGGGGTGGAGAGAGGGAGGGGGAGAGGAGAGAGAAGGAGATATGGGCAGAGGTAGAGGGGGTGGAGAGAGGGAGGGGGGAGAGGAGAGAGAAGGAGATATGGGCAGAGGTAGAGGGGGTGGAGAGAGGGAGGGGGAGAGGAGAGAGAAGGAGATATGGGCAGAGGTAGAGGGGTGGGGAGAGGGAGGGGGAGGGAGAGAGAAGGAGATATGGGCAGAGGTAGGGGGATGGAGAGAGAGGGAGGGGGAGGGGGAGAAGGAGAGGGCAGAGGTAGGAGAGAGGGAGGGAGAGGAGAGAGAAGAGATATGGGCAGAGGTAGAGGGGGTGGAGAGAGGGAGGGGGAGAGGAGAGAGAAAGGAGATATGGGCAGAGGTAGAGGGGGTGGAGAGAGGGAGGGGGGAGAGGAGAGAGAAGGAGATATGGGCAGAGGTAGAGGGGGTGGAGGAGGAGGGGGAGAGGAGAGAGAGGAGATATGGGCAGAGGTAGAGGTGGAGAGGGAGGGGGAGAGGAGAGAGAAGGAGATATGGGCAGAGGTAGAGGGGGTGGAGAGAGGGAGGGGGAGAGGGAGAGAGAAGGAGATATGGGCAGAGGTAGAGGGGGTGGAGAGAGGGAGGGGGAGAGGAGGAAGAGATATGGGCAGAGGGGGGGTGGAAGAGGAGGGGGATGGAGAGAGAAGGGAAAGAGGTAGGGGGGTGGAGAGAGGGAGGGGGAGAGGAGAGGAAGGGGGGCAGAGGTAGAGGGGGTGGAGAGGGGAGGGGGAGAGGAGAGAGAAGGAGATATGGGCAGAGGGAGGGGGAGATGAGGAAGAGGGTGAGGAAGAGGAAGGGGGTGAAGGGGAAAGAGGGAGGGGGAGGGAGAGGGGTAGAGGAGGAAGAGGAAGGGGGTGAAGGGGAAAGAGGGAGGGGGAGAGGAGGAAGAGGAAGGGGGTGAAGGGGAAAGAGGGAGGGGGAGAGAGAGGGGGTAGATGGAGGGACAAGGAGAGAGGGAGGGTTAATAAGTGAGTTCATAACAGTTGAGTTGAATAGTTGAGCTTTAACAAAATGAATACACTTACTAACTGTTCTTATTAACATTACTTTATTTCACCTTAATTTATCTAGGTAGACTAGTTGAGACCACCTTTATTTAACCAGGTAGACTAGTTGAGAACACCTTTATTTAACCAGGTAGACTAGTTGAGAACACCTTTATTTAACCAGGTAGACTAGTTGAGAACACCTTTATTTAACCAGGTAGACTAGTTGAGAACACCTTTATTTAACCAGGTAGACTAGTTGAGAACACCTTTATTTAACCAGGTAGGCTAGTTGAGAACTTTATTTAACCAGGTAGACTAGTTGAGAACACCTTTATTTAACCAGGTAGACTAGTTGAGAACACCTTTATTTAACCAGGTAGACTAGTTGAGAACACCTTTATTTAACCAGGTAGACTAGTTGAGAACACCTTTATTTAACCAGGTAGACTAGTTGAGAACACCTTTATTTAACCAGGTAGACTAGTTGAGAACACCTTTATTTAACCAGGTAGACTAGTTGAGAACACCTTTATTTAACCAGGTAGACTAGTTGAGAACACCTTTATTTAACCAGGTAGACTAGTTGAGAACAAGTTCTCATTTACAATTGCAACCTGGCCCAGATAAAGCATAGCAGTGCGACACATACAACAACACAGAGTTACACTGAAACAAACATACAGTCAATAACACAATAGAAAAGTCTATATACAGTGTGTGTAAATGAAGTAAGATTAGGGAGGTAAGGCAATAAATAGGCCATGGTGGCGAAGTAATTACAAAATAGCAATTAAACACTGGAATGGTAGATGTGCAGAAGATGGATGTGCAAGTAGAGATACTGGGGTGCAAAAGGAGCGAGTATTGAGAGGGGAGGCTGGAGGGGTTGTTTTGTGAAGGCTCTATGTTATACTGAATGCATTTAGATATTGTCGTCCATGTTTTAAGGATCCATGGGATGTCTTTCATTGATGATCCAATCGACGGAATCCGTTGCTTAATGTACAAGGTGATAAAGACATATTTTATTCCCTGAAAGACGACAACTCGGTGTGCTGCGGTGCTTCCTGATCTGGCCCGTTCCCAAGATGGGCTTTTCTGAAAGGGAGGCAGACATCACACCTGATCTGGCCCGTTCCCAAGATGGGCTTTTCTGAAAGGGAGGCAGACACCACACCTGATCTGGCCCGTTCCCAAGATGGGCTTTTCTGAAAGGGAGGCAGACACCACACCTGATCTGGCCCGTTCCCAAGATGGGCTTTCTGAAAGGGAGGCAGACATCACACCTGATCTGGCCCGTTCCCAAGATGGGCTTTTCTGAAAGGGAGGCAGACACCACACCTGATCTGGCCCGTTCCCAAGATGGGCTTTTCTGAAAGGGAGGCAGACACCACACCTGATCTGGCCCGTTCCCAAGATGGGCTTTTCTGAAAGGGAGGCAGACACCACACCTGATCTGGCCCGTTCCCAAGATGGGCTTTTCTGAAAGGGAGGCAGACACCACCTGATCTGGCCCGTTCCCAAGATGGGCTTCTCTGAAAGGGAGGCAGACACCACACCTGATCTGGCCCGTTCCCAAGATGGGCTTTTCTGAAAGGGAGGCAGACACCACACCTGATCTGGCCCGTTCCCAAGATGGGCTTTTCTGAAAGGGAGGCAGACACCACACCTGATCTGGCCCGTTCCCAAGATGGGCTTTTCTGAAAGGGAGGCAGACACCACACCTGATCTGGCCGTTCCCAAGATGGGCTTTTCTGAAAGGGAGGCAGACATCACACCTGATCTGGCCCGTTCCCAAGATGGGCTTTTCTGAAAGGGAGGCAGACACCACACCTGGTCTGGCCCTGTTCCCAAGATGGGCTTTTCTGAAAGGGAGGCAGACACCACACCTGATCTGGCCCGTTCCCAAGATGGGCTTTTCTGAAAGGGAGGCAGACACCACACCTGATCTGGCCCGTTCCCAAGATGGGCTTTTCTGAAAGGGAGGCAGACACCACACCTGATCTGGCCCCGTTCCCAAGATGGGCTTCTCTGAAAGGGAGGCAGACACCACACCTGATCTGGCCCGTTCCCAAGATGGGCTTTTCTGAAAGGGAGGCAGACACCACACCTGATCTGGCCCGTTCCCAAGATGGGCTTTTTCTAAAAGGGAGGCAGACACCACACCTGATCTGGCCCGTCCCAAGATGGGCTTTTCTGAAAGGGAGGCAGACACCACACCTGATCTGGCCCGTTCCCAAGATGGGCTTTTCTAAAAAGGAGGCAGACACCACACCTGATCTGGCCCGTTCCCAAGATGGGCTTTTCTGAAAGGAGGCAGACACCACACCTGATCTGGCCGTTCCCAAGATGGGCTTTTCTAAAAGGGAGGCAGACACCACACCTGATCTGGCCCGTTCCCAAGATGGCTTTTCTGAAAGGGAGGCAGACACCACACCTGATCTGGCCCGTTCCCAAGATGGGCTTTTCTGAAAGGGAGGCAGACACCACACCTGATCTGGCCCGTTCCCAAGATGGGCTTCTCTGAAAGGGAGGCAGACACCACACCTGATCTGGCCCGTTCCCAAGATGGGCTTTTCTGAAAGGAGGCAGACACCACACCTGATCTGGCCCGTTCCCAAGATGGGCTTTTCTAAAAGGGAGGCAGACACCACACCTGATCTGGCCCGTTCCCAAGATGGGCTTTTCTGAAAGGGAGGCAGACACCACACCTGATCTGGCCCGTTCCCAAGATGGGCTTTTCTGAAAGGGAGGCAGACACCACACCTGATCTGGCCCGTTCCCAAGATGGGCTTTTCTGAAAGGGAGGCAGACACCACACCTGATCTGGCCCGTTCCCAAGATGGGCTTTTCTAAAAGGGAGGCAGACACCACACCTGATCTGGCCCGTTCCCAAGATAGGCTTTTCTAAAAGGGAGCTAGCTAGACACCACACCTGATCTGGCCCGTTCCCAAGATGGGCTTTTTCTAAAAGGGAGGCAGACACCACACCTGATCTGGCCCGTTCCCAAGATGGGCTTTTTCTAAAAGGGAGGCAGACACCACACCTGATCTGGCGTTCCCAAGATGGGCTTTTTCTAAAAGGGAGGCAGACACCACACCTGATCTGGCCCGTTCCCAAGATGGGCTTTTCTAAAAGGGAGGCAGACACCACACCTGGAGCCCCGTTCCCAAGATGGGCTTTTCTAAAAGGAGGCAGACACCACACCTGATCTGGCCCGTTCCCAAGATGGGCTTTTCTAAAGGGAGGCAGACACCACACCTGATCTGGTATCCGTTCCCAAGATGGGCTTTTTCTACAAGGGAGGCAGACACCACACCTGATCTGGCCCGTTCCCAAGATGGGCTTTTCTAAAAGGGAGGCAGACACCACACCTGATCTGGCCCGTTCCCAAGATGGGCTTTTCTAAAAGGGAGGCAGACACCACACCTGATCTGGCCCGTTCCTAAGCAAGATGGGCTTTTCTAAAAGGGAGGCAGACACCACACCTGATCTGGCCCGTTCCCAAGATGGGCTTTTCTAAAAGGGAGGCAGACACCACACCTGATCTGGCCCGTTCCCAAGATGGGCTTCTCTGAAAGGGAGGCAGACACCACACCTGATCTGGCCCGTTCCCAAGATGGGCTTCTCTGAAAGGAGGCAGACACCACACCTGATCTGGCCCGTTCCCAAGATGGGCTTCTCTGAAAGGGAGGCAGACACCACACCTGAGCTCTGGCCCGTTCCCAAGATGGGCTTTTCTGAAAGGGAGGCAGACACCACACCTGATCTGGCCCGTTCCCAAGATGGGCTTTTTCTGAAAGGGAGGCAGACACCACACCTGATCTGGCCCTCGTTCCCAAGATGGGCTTTTCCTGAAAGGGAGGCAGACACCACACCTGATCTGGCCCCTTAGTTATGTTTCCCAAGATGGGCTTCTCTGAAAGGGAGGCAGACATCACACCAAGCCCTCTGGTGGGAAAACTGAAAGAACTGACCAGACTCAATGGCTTCAAGTGATTCCTCTCATCAACATGACTTAGACCATGGAGTTGTTCGTGATGTTCTCTTTAACGAGCTACATGGTGACATTCAACCCCATATTTCAACTGGAATATAGAGAAGAGGATTCAAAACGTATAGTTGCATTTAGCTAGAAGCTCAGCTATAGTCGATGCACGAAGAGGGCAGATGACAAATATGGTGCTTAGTAAGTTATTTTTCCTGCAAGCTACCTGGCTAGCTAGCTAAGCTAAGTTAGTTATGTTTTATACAAGCTACCTGGCTAGCTAGCTAAGTTAGTTATGTTTCATACAAGCTACCTGGCTAGCTAGCTAAGTTAGTTATGTTTCATTCAAGCTACCTGGCTTGCTAGCTAGCTAAGTTAGTTATGTTTCATACAAGCTACCTGGCTAGCTAGCTAAGTTAGTTATGTTTCATACAAGCTACCTGGCTAGCTAGCTAAGTTAGTTTTGTTTCATACAAGCTACCTGGCTAGCTAGCTAAGTTAGTTATGTTTCATACAAGCTACCTGGCTAGCTAGCTAAGCTAAGCTTAAGTTAGTTATGTTTCATACAAGCTACCTGGCTAGCTAGCTAAGTTAATTATGCTCATACAAGCTACCTGGCTAGCTAGCTAAGCTAAATTAGTTATGTTTCATACAAGCTACCTGGCTAGCTAGCTAAAGTTAGTTATGTTTCATACAAGCTACCTGGCTAGCTAAGCTAAGTTAGTTATGTTTCATACAAGCTACCTGGCTTGCTAGCTAGCTAAGTTAGTTATGTTTCATACAAGCTACCTGGCTAGCTAGCTAAGCTAAGTTAGTTATGTTTCATACAAGCTACCTGGCTAGCTAGCTAAGTTAGTTATGTTTCATACAAGCTACCTGGCTAGCTAAGCTAAGTTAGTTATGTTTCATACAAGCTACCTGGCTTGCTAGCTAGCTAAGTTAGTTATGTATCATACAAGCTACCTGGCTAGCTAGCTGTTAGTTATTTTTCCTGCAAGCTACCTGGCTAGCTAGCTAGCTAAGTTAGTTATGTTTCCTGCAAGCTACCTGGCTAGCTAGCTAAGTTAGTTATGTTTCATACAAGCTACCTGGCTAGCTAGCTAAGTTAGTTATGTTTCATACAAGCTACCTGGCTTGCTAGCTAGCTAAGTTAGTTATGTATCATACAAGCTACCTGGCTAGCTAGCTAAGTTGTTATGTTTTCATACAAGCTACCTGGCTAGCTAGCTAGTTAGTTTTGTTTCATACAAGCTACCTGGCTAGCTAGCTGTTAGTTATGTTTCATACAAGCTACCTGGCTAGCTAGCTAAGCTAAGTTAGTTATGTTTCATACAAGCTACCTGGCTAGCTAGCTAAGTTAGTTATGTATCATACAAGCTACCTGGCTAGCTCGCTAAGTTAGTTATGTTTCATACAAGCTACCTGGCTAGCTAGCTAAGTTAGTTATGTATCATACAAGCTACCTGGCAAGCTAGCTAAGTTAGTTATGTTTCATACAAGCTACCTGGCTAGCTAGCTAAGCTTAGTAAGTTATTTTTCCTGCAAGCTACCTGGCTAGCTAGCTAGCTAAGTTAGTTATGTTTCATACAAGCTACCTGGCTAGCTAGCTAAGTTAGGTATGTTTCATTCAAGCAACCTGGCTAGCTCGCTAAGTTAGTTATTTTTCCTGCAAGCTACCTGGCTAGCTAGCTAAGTTAGTTATGTTTCATACAAGCTACCTGGCTAGCTAGCTAGCTAAGTTAGTTATGTTTCATACAAGCTACCTGGCTAGCTAGCTAGCTAAGTTAGTTATGTTTCATACAAGCTACCTGGCTAGCTATCTAAGCTAAGTTAGTTATGTTTCATACAAGCTACCTGGCTAGCTAGCTAAGTTAGTTATGTATCATACAAGCTACCTGGCTAGCTAGCTAAGTTAGTTATTTTTCATACAAGCTACCTGGCTAGCTAGCTAAGTTAGTTATGTTTCATACAAGCTACCTGGCTAGCTAGCTAAGCTAAGTTATTATTCCTGCAAGTTTCATACAAGCTACCTGGCTACCTGGCTAGCTAGCTAAGTTAGTTATGTTTCATACAAGCTACCTGGCTAGCTATCTAAGCTAAGTTAGTTATGTTTCATACAAGCTACCTGGCTAGCTAGCTAAGTTAGTTATGTTTCATACAAGCTACCTGGCTAGCTAGCTAAGTTAGTTATGTTTCATACAAGCTACCTGGCTAGCTAGCTAGAGTTAGTTATGTATCATACAAGCTACCTGGCTAGCTAGCTAGCTAAGTTAGTTATGTATCATACAAGCTACCTGGCTAGCTAGCTAGCTAAGTTGAATATGTTTCATACAAGCTACCTGGCTAGCTAGCTAAGTTAGTTATGTATCATACAAGCTACCTGGCTAGCTAGCTAAGTTAGTTATGTATCATACAAGCTACCTGGCTAGCTAGCTAAGTTTCATGTATCTACTGAAACTCATGATGTATTGACATACTACTGAATGTCTAACATCTGTTTGATGCTAGAGAGCCCCGTACAACTGATATAAATATATTTTGTGAATCCATAATGGCAGACAAATTTGGTAAATGTCATCTATTTTTAAATGTAATTTAAACTTAATTTACCAGTCCATCGATACACTGAATGTCATCATCGAGTGCATTGTCTGGTGTACGATGCCCAGACACGTTTTGCAATCTTACTGACCTAGAAATGCCTTGGACAGCATGAAAACAAGCTCAGATTTCCCCCATGGTGAAATGTCCCTTTAACCAGTAGTGATGAGGGCTGTCTTTACAGGGTGAAATGTCCCTTTAACCTGCAGTAGTGATGAGGGCTGTCTTTACAGGGTGAAATGTCCCTTTAACCTGTAGTGATGAGGGCTGTCTTTACAGGGTGAAATGTCCCTTTAACCTGTAGTGATGAGGGCTGTCTTTACAGGGTGAAATGTCCCTTTAACCTGCAGTAGTGATGAGGGCTGTCTTTACAGGGTGAAATGTCCCTTTAAACAGTAGTGATGAGGGCTGTCTTTACAGGGTGAAATGTCCCTTTAACCAGTAGTGATGAGGGCTGTCTTTACAGGGTGAAATGTCCCTCAAGTGATGAGGGGCTGTCTTTACAGGGTGAAATGTCCCTTTAACCAGTAGTGATGAGGGCTGTCTTTACAGGGTGAAATGTCCCTTTAACCAGTAGTGATGAGGGCTGTCTTTACAGGGTGAAATGTCCCTTTAACCTGTAGTGATGAGGGCTGTCTTTACAGGGTGAAATGTCCCTTAACCTGTAGTGATGAGGGCTGTCTTTACAGGGTGAAATGTCCCTTTAACCTCCAGTAGTGATGAGGGCTGTCTTTACAGGGTGAAATGTCCCTTTAACCAGTAGTGATGAGGGCTGTCTTTACAGGGTGAAATGTCCCTTTAACCTGGCAGTAGTGATGAGGGCTGTCTTTACAGGGTGAAATGTCCCTTTAACCAGTAGTGATGAGGGCTGTCTTTACAGGGTGAAATGTCCCTTTAACCAGTAGTGATGAGGGCTGTCTTTACAGGGTGAAATGTCCCTTTAACCAGTAGTGATGAGGGCTGTCTTTACAGGGTGAAATGTCCCTTTAACCAGTAGTGATGAGGGCTGTCTTTACAGGGTGAAATGTCCCTTTAACCTGCAGTAGTGATGAGGGCTGTCTTTACAGGTGAAATGTCCCTTAACCAGTAGTGATGAGGGCTGTCTTTACAGGGTGAAATGTCCCTTTAACCTGTAGTGATGAGGGCTGTCTTTACAGGGTGAAATGTCCCTTTAACCTCCAGTAGTGATGAGGGCTGTCTTTACAGGGTGAAATGTCCCTTTAACCAGTAGTGATGAGGGCTGTCTTTACAGGGTGAAATGTCCCTTTAACCTCCAGTAGTGATGAGGGCTGTCTTTACAGGGTGAAATGTCCCTTTAACCTCCAGTAGTGATGAGGGCTGTCTTTACAGGGTGAAATGTCCCTTTAACCAGTAGTGATGAGGGCTGTCTTTACAGGGTGAAATGTCCCTTTAACCAGTAGTGATGAGGGCTGTCTTTACAGGGTGAAATGTCCCTTTAACCTCCAGTAGTGATGAGGGCTGTCTTTACAGGGTGAAATGTCCCTTTAACCAGTAGTGATGAGGGCTGTCTTTACAGGGTGAAATGTCCCTTTAACCTCCAGTAGTGATGAGGGCTGTCTTTACAGGGTGAAATGTCCCTTTAACCAGCAGTAGTGATGAGGGCTGTCTTTACAGGGTGAAATGTCCCTTTAACCAGTAGTGATGAGGGCTGTCTTTACAGGGTGAAATGTCCCTTTAACCTGTAGTGATGAGGGCTGTCTTTACAGGGTGAAATGTCCCTTTAACCTCCAGTAGTGATGAGGGCTGTCTTTACAGGGTGAAATGTCCCTTTAACCAGTAGTGATGAGGGCTGTCTTTACAGGGTGAAATGTCCCTTTAACCTCAGTAGTGATGAGGGCTGTCTTTACAGGGTGAAATGTCCCTTTAACCTGTAGTGATGAGGGCTGTCTTTACAGGGTGAAATGTCCCTTTAACCTCCAGTAGTGATGAGGGCTGTCTTTACAGGGTGAAATGTCCCTTTAACCAGTAGGTGATGAGGGCTGTCTTTACAGGGTGAAATGTCCCTTTAACCTCCAGTAGTGATGAGGGCTGTCTTTACAGGGTGAAATGTCCCTTTAACCAGCAGTAGTGATGAGGGCTGTCTTTACAGGGTGAAATGTCCCTTTAACCTCCAGTAGTGATGAGGGCTGTCTTTACAGGGTGAAATGTCCCTTTAACCTGTAGTAGTGATGAGGGCTGTCTTTTACAGGGTGAAATGTCCCTTTAACCTGCAGTAGTGATGAGGGCTGTCTTTACAGGGTGAAATGTCCCTTTAACCAGTAGTGATGAGGGCTGTCTTTACAGGGTGAAATGTCCCTTTAACCCGGCAGTAGTGATGAGGGCTGTCTTTACAGGGTGAAATGTCCCTTTAACCTGCAGTAGTGATGAGGGCTGTCTTTACAGGGTGAAATGTCCCTTTAACCAGTAGTGATGAGGGCTGTCTTTACAGAGTGAAATGTCCCTTTAACCTGTAGTGATGAGGGCTGTCTTTACAGGGTGAAATGTCCCTTTAACCTGCAGTAGTGATGAGGGCTGTCTTTACAGGGTGAAATGTCCCTTTAACCAGTAGTGATGAGGGCTGTCTTTACAGGGTGAAATGTCCCTTTAACCAGTAGTGATGAGGGCTGTCTTTACAGGGTGAAATGTCCCTTTAACCTCCAGTAGTGATGAGGGCTGTCTTTACAGGGTGAAATGTCCCTTTAACCAGTAGTGATGAGGGCTGTCTTTACAGGGTGAAATGTCCCTTTAACCTGCAGTAGTGATGAGGGCTGTCTTTACAGGGTGAAATGTCCCTTTAACCAGTAGTGATGAGGGCTGTCTTTACAGGGTGAAATGTCCCTTTAACCAGTAGTGATGAGGGCTGTCTTTACAGGGTGAAATGTCCCTTTAACCAGTAGTGATGAGGGCTGTCTTTACAGGGTGAAATGTCCCTTTAACCAGTAGTGATGAGGGCTGTCTTACAGGGTGAAATGTCCCTTTAACCTGTAGTGATGAGGGCTGTCTTACAGGGTGAAATGTCCCTTTAACCAGTAGTGATGAGGGCTGTCACAGGGTGAAATGTCCCTTTAGCCTGCAGTAGTGATGAGGGCTGTCTTTACAGGTGAAATGTCCCTTTAACCAGTAGTGATGAGGGCTGTCTTTACAGGGTGAAATGTCCCTTTAACCTGCAGTAGTGATGAGGGCTGTCTTTACAGGGTGAAATGTCCCTTTAACCTCCAGTAGTGATGAGGGCTGTCTTTACAGGGTGAAATGTCCCTTTAACCTCCAGTAGTGATGAGGGCTGTCTTTACAGGGTGAAATGTCCCTTTAACCAGTAGTGATGAGGGCTGTCTTACCCCTTTAACCAGTAGTGATGAGGGCAGGGTGAAATGTCCCTTTAACCAGTAGTGATGAGGGCTGTCTTTACAGGGTGAAATGTCCCTTTAACCAGTAGTGATGAGGCTGTCTTTACAGGGTGAAATGTCCCTTAACCAGTAGTGATGAGGCTGTCTTTACAGGGTGAAATGTCCCTTTAACCAGTAGTGATTGATGAGGGCTGTCTTTACAGGGTGAAATGTCCCTTTACAGGATGAGGGCTGACAGGGTGAAATGTCCCTTACAGGGTGACCTTCAGGCCTCAGAGAGATCAAACAGTAGGTCTATAATTACGGCTTCGGCACTAACAACGGTTTCTGTCTGGAGGTACACGCACACACAGACAGATACACACACACACACACACACACACACACACACACACACACACACACACACACACACACACACACACACACACACACACACACACACACACACACACACACACACACAGACAGATACACACACACACACACAGACAGATACACACACACGCACGCACAGACAGACAAACACACACACACAGACAGATACACACACACACAGACAGATACACACACACACACACAGACAGATACACACACACACATGCACGCACAGACAGACACACACACACACAGACAGATACACACACACACAC
>NW_026287503.1:0-5478 GCF_023373465.1 Oncorhynchus keta | reverse complement strand
ACATTTTTGTAGTACTGTTTAAACTAGATTATAGGAACACTGTGGACAATTGTCATCAAGTTGCAACCTTGAAATACAGAAATAAACACTTTTCCATAAACAATGTCTAAAATCATGTTTGATGCACTCTGTAAGTTACATTTTTGCAGTACTGTTTAAACTAGATGATAGGAACACTGTGGGCAATTTTCAGCAAGTTGCAACCTTGAAATACAGAAATAAACACTTTTCCACAAACAAGGTCTAAAATCATGTTTGATGCACTCTGTAAGTTACATTTTTGTAGTACTGTTTAAACTAGATTATAGGAACAATGTGGACAATTGTCATCAAGTTGCAACCTTGAAATACAGAAATAAACACTTTTCCATAAACAAGGTCTAAAATCATGTTTGATGCACTCTGTGGACAATTTTCAGCAAGTTGCAACCTTGAAATACAGAAATAAACACTTTTCCATAAACAAGGTCTAAAATCATGTTTGATGCACTCTGTAAGTTACATTTTTGCAGTACTGTTTAAACTAGATCATAGGAACACTGTGGACAATTTTCAGCAAGTTGCAACCTTGAAATACAGAAATAAACACTTTTCCATAAACAAGGTCTAAAATCATGTTTGATGCACTCTGTAAGTTACATATTTGCAGTACTGTTTAAACTAAATCATAGGAACACTGTGGACAATTTTCAGCAAGTTGCAACCTTGAAATACAGAAATAAACACTTTTCCATAAACAAGGACTAAAATCATGTTTGATGCACTCTGTAAGTTACATTTTTGCAGTACTGTTTAAACTAGATCATAGGAACACTGTGGACAATTTTCAGCAAGTTGCAACCTTGAAATACAGAAATAAACACTTTTCCATAAACAAGGTCTAAAATCATGTTTGATTGCACTCTGTAAGTTACATTTTTGTAGTACTGTTTAAACTAGATTATAGCAACACGGTGGACAATTGTCATCAAGTTGCAACCTTGAAATACAGAAATAAACAATTTTCCATAAACAATGTCTAAAATCATGTTTGATGCACTCTGTAAGTTACATTTTTGCAGTACTGTTTAAACTAGATGATAGGAACACTGTGGACAATTTTCAGCAAGTTGCAACCTTGAAATACAGAAATAAACACTTTTCCATAAACAAGGTCTAAAATCATGTTTGATGCACTCTGTAAGTTACATTTTTGTAGTACTGTTTAAACTAGATTATAGGAACACTGTGGACAATTGTCATCAAGTTGCAACCTTGAAATACAGAAATAAACACTTTTCCATAAACAAGGTCTAAAATCATGTTTGATGCACTCTGTAAGTTACATTTTTGTAGTACTGTTTAAACTAGATTATAGGAACACTGTGGACAATTGTCATCAAGTTGCAACCTTGAAATACAGAAATAAACACTTTTCCATAAACAAGGTCTAAAATCATGTTTGATGCACTCTGTAAGTTACATATTTGCAGTACTGTTTAAACTAGATCATAGGAACACTGTGGACAATTTTCAGCAAGTTGCAACCTTGAAATACAGAAATAAACACTTTTCCATAAACAAGGTCTAAAATCATGTTTGATGCACTCTGTAAGTTACATTTTTGCAGTACTGTTTAAACTAGATCATAGGAACACTGTGGACAATTTTCAGCAAGTTGCAACCTTGAAATACAGAAATAAACACTTTTCCATAAACAAGGTCTAAAATCATGTTTGATGCACTCTGTAAGTTACATTTTTGTAGTACTGTTTAAACTAGATTATAGGAACACTGTGGACAATTGTCATCAAGTTGCAACCTTGAAATACAGAAATAAACACTTTTCCATAAACAAGGTCTAAAATCATGTTTGATGCACTCTGTAAGTTACATTTTTGTAGTACTGTTTAAACTAGATTATAGGAACACTGTGGACAATTTTCAGCAAGTTGCAACCTTGAAATACAGAAATAAACACTTTTCCATAAACAAGGTCTAAAATCATGTTTGATGCACTCTGTAAGTTACATTTTTGTAGTACTGTTTAAACTAGATTATAGGAACACTGTGGACAATTGTCATCAAGTTGCAACCTTGAAATACAGAAATAAACACTTTTCCATAAACAAGGTCTAAAATCATGTTTGATGCACTCTGTAAGTTACATTTTTGCAGTACTGTTTAAACTAGATGATAGGAACACTGTGGACAATTTTCAGCAAGTTGCAACCTTGAAATACAGAAATAAACACTTTTCCATAAACAAGGTCTAAAATCATGTTTGATGCACTCTGTAAGTTACATTTTTGCAGTACTGTTTAAACTAGATCCTATAGGAACACTGTGGACAATTTTCAGCAAGTTGCAACCTTGACATACAGAAATAAACACTTTTCCATAAACAAGGTCTAAAATCATGTTTGATGCACTCTGTAAGTTACATTTTTGTAGTACTGTTTAAACTAGATTATAGGAACACTGTGGACAATTGTCATCAAGTTGCAACCTTGAAATACAGAAATAAACACTTTTCCATAAACAAGGTCTAAAATCATGTTTGATGCACTCTGTGGACAATTTTCAGCAAGTTGCAACCTTGAAATACAGAAATAAACACTTTTCCATAAACAAGGTCTAAAATCATGTTTGATGCACTCTGTAAGTTACATTTTTGCAGTACTGTTTAAACTAGATCATAGGAACACTGTGGACAATTTTCAGCAAGTTGCAACCTTGAAATACAGAAATAAACACTTTTCCATAAACAAGGTCTAAAATCATGTTTGATGCACTCTGTAAGTTACATATTTGCAGTACTGTTTAAACTAGATCATAGGAACACTGTGGACAATTTTCAGCAAGTTGCAACCTTGAAATACAGAAATAAACACTTTTCCATAAACAAGGTCTAAAATCATGTTTGATGCACTCTGTAAGTTACATTTTTGCAGTACTGTTTAAACTAGATCATAGGAACACTGTGGACAATTTTCAGCAAGTTGCAACCTTGAAATACAGAAATAAACACTTTTCCATAAACAAGGTCTAAAATCATGTTTGATTGCACTCTGTAAGTTACATTTTTGTAGTACTGTTTAAACTAGATTATAGGAACACTGTGGACAATTGTCATCAAGTTGCAACCTTGAAATACAGAAATAAACAATTTTCCATAAACAATGTCTAAAATCATGTTTGATGCACTCTGTAAGTTACATTTTTGCAGTACTGTTTAAACTAGATGATAGGAACACTGTGGACAATTTTCAGCAAGTTGCAACCTTGAAATACAGAAATAAACACTTTTCCATAAACAAGGTCTAAAATCATGTTTGATGCACTCTGTAAGTTACATTTTTGTAGTACTGTTTAAACTAGATCATAGGAACACTGTGGACAATTTTCAGCAAGTTGCAACCTTGAAATACAGAAATAAACACTTTTCCATAAACAAGGTCTAAAATCATGTTTGATGCACTCTGTAAGTTACATTTTTGTAGTACTGTTTAAACTAGATTATAGGAACACACTGTGGACAATTGTCATCAAGTTGCAACCTTGAAATACAGAAGTAAACACTTTTCCATAAACAAGGTCCTAAAATCATGTTTGATGCACTCTGTAAGTTACATATTTGCAGTACTGTTTAAACTAGATCATAGGAACACTGTGGACAATTTTCAGCAAGTTGCAACCTTGAAATACAGAAATAAACACTTTTCCATAAACAAGGTCTAAAATCATGTTTGATGCACTCTGTAAGTTACATTTTTGCAGTACTGTTTAAACTAGATCATAGGAACACTGTGGACAATTTTCAGCAAGTTGCAACCTTGAAATACAGAAATAAACACTTTTCCATAAACAAGGTCTAAAATCATGTTTGATTGCACTCTGTAAGTTACATTTTTGTAGTACTGTTTAAACTAGATTATAGGAACACTGTGGACAATTGTCATCAAGTTGCAACCTGAAATACAGAAATAAACACTTTTCCATAAACAATGTCTAAAATCATGTTTGATGCACTCTGTAAGTTACATTTTTGCAGTACTGTTTAAACTAGATCATAGGAACACTGTGGACAATTTTCAGCAAGTTGCAACCTTGAAATACAGAAATAAACACTTTTCCATAAACAAGGTCTAAAATCATGTTTGATGCACTCTGTAAGTTACATTTTTGCAGTACTGTTTAAACTAGATCATAGGAACACTGTGGACAATTTTCAGCAAGTTGCAACCTTGAAATACAGAAATAAACACTTTTCCATAAACAAGGTCTAAAATCATGTTTGATGCACTCTGTAAGTTACATTTTTGTAGTACTGTTTAAACTAGATTATAGGAACACTGTGGACAATTGTCATCAAGTTGCAACCTTGAAATACAGAAATAAACACTTTTCCATAAACAAGGTCTAAAATCATGTTTGATGCACTCTGTAAGTTACATTTTTGTAGTACTGTTTAAACTAGATTATAGGAACACTGTGGACAATTTTCAGCAAGTTGCAACCTTGAAATACAGAAATAAACACTTTTCCATAAACAAGGTCTAAAATCATGTTTGATGCACTCTGTAAGTTACATTTTTGTAGTACTGTTTAAACTAGATTATAGGAACACTGTGGACAATTGTCATCAAGTTGCAACCTTGAAATACAGAAATAAACACTTTTCCATAAACAAGGTCTAAAATCATGTTTGATGCACTCTGTAAGTTACATTTTTGCAGTACTGTTTAAACTAGATGATAGGAACACTGTGGACAATTTTCAGCAAGTTGCAACCTTGAAATACAGAAATAAACACTTTTCCATAAACAAGGGCTAAAATCATGTTTGATGCACTCTGTAAGTTACATTTTTGCAGTACTGTTTAAACTAGATCATAGGAACACTGTGGACAATTTTCAGCAAGTTGCAACCTTGACATACAGAAATAAACACTTTTCCATAAACAAGGTCTAAAATCATGTTTGATGCACTCTGTAAGTTACATTTTTGTAGTACTGTTTAAACTAGATTATAGGAACACTGTGGACAATTGTCATCAAGTTGCAACCTTGAAATACAGAAATAAACACTTTTCCATAAACAAGGTCTAAAATCATGTGTTTGATGCACTTCTGTGGACAATTTTCTTAGCAAGTTGCAACCTTGAAATACAGAAATAAACACTTTTCCATAAACAAGGTCTAAAATCATGTTTGATGCACTCTGTAAGTTACATTTTGCAGTACTGTTTAAACTAGATCATAGGAACACTGTGGACAATTTTCAGCAAGTTGCAACCTTGAAATACAGAAATAAACACTTTTCCATAAACAAGGTCTAAAATCATGTTTGATGCACTCTGTAAGTTACATTTTTGCAGTACTGTTTAAACTAGATCATAGGAACACTGTGGACAATTTTCAGCAAGTTGCAACCTTGAAATACAGAAATAAACACTTTTCCATAAACAAGGTCTAAAATCATGTTTGATGCACTCTG
>NW_026287502.1:207500-272505 GCF_023373465.1 Oncorhynchus keta | reverse complement strand
GTGATGAGATAATGTCCTCTAATGTCACTGTTGGACGTGATGAGATAATGTCCTCTAATGTCACTGTTGGACGTGATGAGATAATGTCCTCTAATGTCTCTGTTGGACGTGATGAGATAATGTCCTCTAATGTCTCTGTTTGACGTGATGAGATAATGTCCTCTAATGTCACTGTTGGACGTGATGAGATAATGTCCTCTAATGTCACTGTTGGACGTGATGAGATAATGTGTAGTAATGGAGACTGGAGTGATATTCAATAATAATGTTGGCTTTGTTTCATGCAGATTGTTTTGCTGCTGTAAACCTTAAAACAACAGTGTGTGATCTCACGGCTGTAAGCAGTTTAATATAGAGCAGATTTATATGATCATATCAGGGAGAGACCATAAGACACGATCTGCCTTCAGGGACCAGCTTCTCCTGGGAACCACCTCCACACACACACACACACACACACACACATGTAGTGTGTGTGTATAACCTGTTAGCATGTATCTTGATAGCGTTTAAACCTGTTAGCATGTGGCCTGTGAGCGTGTGTGTAGGTGGTTCCCAGGGAGACTAACTACGCCTGACAGGCTACATGCTAACAGGCTTAAATGCTATCAGGATACATGCTAGCAGGCTATATATATACACACACACACCGACCCCTGACAGAACCCATCTGGATTCTCTGGAGTTAGTTTTCATTATGACCGAGGTTGTCATGGAGATGTAACTGTCACTGTAAACATGTTACAGTTGTGTGGAAGTTGTCATGGTGATGTTATTCCAGGCTTTTTAATAGAGAGGTGTTAAGGCTACTTGTGGCTCTGTAGCAATGATGCTGCCACTAACATGGCTAGCAGGCTACATTCTTTCAGGCTAACAGGCTACATGCTAACAAGTGACAGGCTAACCTGCTAACCTGCTAACAGGCTACATGCTAACAGGCTTAAAAGCTCACAGTATACAGGCTAAATGCTAAACAGGCTACATGTCAAACAGGCAACATGCTGACAGGCTACCTAAAAGGGATACTGCGAGATCTCATCGTTTTTCTACTTACCCAGAGTCCGACGAACTCATTTATACCATTTTTATTTCTCTGCATGCAGTTTGGAGGTCATTGAAGTTAGCATCTCGTTAGCTTAGCACAATTGCTGGAAGTCTCCTCTCAAAAGCAGGGAAATGGACCATCTAACTACTCCAAAGCTGGGTGTTTGGTCATTTATAGTCTTACAAGCTATACATAGTAATCAATATTTTATAAATATTTTATATCCACTTCCTCATTGTGTCCTGAGGCTCGCGAAGTGGCACAGCGGTCCTAAGGAACTGCATCTCAGTGCTAGAGGCGTCACTACAGATCCTGGTTCGATTCCAGGTTGTATCACAAGCGGCTGTGATTGGGAGTCCCATAGGACAATTAGCCCAGTGTCGTTAGGGTTTGGCCAGGGTAGGCCGGCATACCTAGTTAACTTACCTAGTTAAAGTCGCGTAACGATGTATAGAGATTACAAGGTGTCTGTCTCATTATGGTATAGAGATCACAAGGTGTCTGTCTCATTATGGTATAGAGATCACAAGGTGTCTGTCTCATTATGGTATAGAGATCACAAGGTGTCTGTCTCATTATGGTATAGAGATTACAAGGTGTCTGTCTCATTGTGGTATAGAGATCACAAGGTGTCTGTCTCATTATGGTATAGAGATCACAAGGTGTCTGTCTCATTATGGTATAGAGATCACAAGGTGTCTGTCTCATTATGGTATAGAGATCACAAGGTGTCTGTCTCATTATGGTATAGAGATCACAAGGTGTCTGTCTCATTATGGTATAGAGATCACAAGGTGTCTGTCTCATTATGGTATAGAGATCACAAGGTGTCTGTCTCATTATGGTATAGAGATCACAAGGTGTCTGTCTCATTGTGGCGTCTGAGTGCCATTGAGACAGATTCAGTTTTGCGATCATGCTGAGACATAAAAATGGTATCAATGAGTTAGTCTGATTCTGGGTGAGTAGAAAAAGCTCCTAAATGTCAACCTCACAGTCTCCCTTTATTGTGCTCTCTCTCCCTGTCAGGCGTTTGTGATCTCGTTTACCTCAGACTTCATTCCCAGGCTGGTGTACCAGTACATGTTCAGTCAGACAGGCACCATGCACGGCTTCATAGACCACACCCTCTCTCACTTCAACGTGTCCAACTTCAGACCCGGCAACGCCCCCACCTCCTCATACCTCCCTGAGACCAGCGTCTGCAGGTTAGTGCCACATACACACACTGTTGTCTCTGCTTTCATTGAAGCCTCCGTGCAGGAGGCCGGTAGTCAGAGGATTGTTGTCACCTCGTTAGTATGCGGTGGGCCCCGATTGGTGTCACCTCGTTAGTACGGTGGGCCCCGATTGGTGTCACCTCGTTAGTACGGTGGGCCCCGATTGGTGTCACCTCGTTGCACGTTAGTACGGTGGGCCCCGATTGGTGTCACCTCGTTAGCACGTTAGTACGGTGGGCCCCGATTGGTGTCACCTCGTTAGCACGTTAATACGGTGGGCCCCGATTGGTGTTAGTACAGTGGGCCCCGATTGGTGTCACCTCGTTAGCACGTTAGTACGGTGGGCCCCGATTGGTGTCACCTCGTTAGCACGTTAGTACGGTGGGCCCCGATTGGTGTCAGTACAGTGGGCCCCGATTGGTGTTAGTACAGTGGGCCCCGATTGGTGTCACCTCGTTAGCACGTTAGTACGGTGGGCCCCGATTGGTGTCACCTCGTTAGCACGTTAGTACGGTGGGCCCCGATTGGTGTCTAGTACGGTGGGCCCCGATTGGTGTTAGTACAGTGGGCCCCGATTGGTGTCACCTCGTTAGCACGTTAGTACGGTGGGCCCCGATTGGTGTCACCTTGTTAGCACGTTAGTACGGTGGGCCCCGATTGGTGTCACCTCGTTAGCACGTTAGTACGGTGGGCCCCGATTGGTGTTAGTACGGTGGGCCCCGATTGGTGTCACCTCGTTAGTACGGTGGGCCCCGATTGGTGTCACCTCGTTAGTACGGTGGGCCCGATTGGCGTCACCTCGTTAGTACGGTGGGTCCCGATTGGTGTAACCTCGTTAGTACGGTGGGTCCCGATTGGTGTCACCTCGTTAGCACGTTAGTACGGTGGGCCCCGATTGGTGTCACCTCGTTAGCACGTTAGTACGGTGGGCCCCGATTGGTGTCACCTCGTTAGCACGTTAGTACGGTGGGCCCCGATTGGTGTCACCTCGTTAGCACGTTAGTACGGTGGGCCCCGATTGGTGTCACCTCGTTAGCACGTTAGTACGGTGGGCCCCGATTGGTGTCACCTCGTTAGCACGTTAGTACGGTGGGCCCGATTGGTGTCACCTCGTTAGTACGGTGGGCCCCGATTGGTGTCACCTCGTTAGTACGGTGGGCCCCGATTGGTGTCACCTCGTTAGCACGTTAGTACGGTGGGCCCCGATTGGTGTCACCTTGTTAGCACGTTGAGTACGGTGGGCCCCGATTGGTGTCACCTCGTTAGCACGTTAGTATGGTGGGCCCCGATTGGTGTTAGTACGGTGGGCCCCGATTGGTGTCACCTCGTTAGTACGGTGGGTCCCGATTGGTGTCACCTCGTTAGTACGGTGGGTCCCGATTGGTGTCACCTCGTCAGCACGTTAGTACGGTGGGCCCCGATTGGTGTCACCTCGTTAGTACGGTGGGTCCCGATTGGTGTCACCTCGTTAGTACGGTGGGCCCCGATTGGTGTCACCTCGTTAGCACGTTAGTACGGTGGGCCCCGATTGGTGTCACCTCGTTAGCACGTTAGTACGGTGGGCCCCGATTGGTGTCACCTCGTTAGCACGTTAGTACGGTGGGCCCCGATTGGTGTTAGTACGGTGGGCCCCGATTGGTGTCACCTCGTTAGCACGTTAGTACGGTGGGCCCCGATTGGTGTCACCTCGTTAGCACGTTAGTACGGTGGGCCCCGATTGGTGTCACCTCGTTAGTGCGTTAGTACGGTGGGCCCCGATTGGTGTTAGTACAGTGGGCCCCGATTGGTGTCACCTCGTTAGTACGGTGGGCCCCGATTGGTGTCACCTCGTTAGCACGTTAGTACGGTGGGCCCCGATTGGTGTCACCTTGTTAGCACGTTAGTACGGTGGGCCCCGATTGGTGTCACCTCGTTAGCACGTTAGTACGGTGGGCCCCGATTGGTGTTAGTACGGTGGGCCCCGATTGGTGTCACCTCGTTAGTACGGTGGGCCCCGATTGGTGTCACCTCGTTGAGTACGGTGGGCCCCGATTGGTGTCACCTCGTTAGTACGGTGGGTCCCGATTGGTGTCACCTCGTTAGTACGGTGGGTCCCGATTGGTGTCACCTCGTTAGCACGTTAGTACGGTGGGCCCCGATTGGTGTCACCTCGTTAGCACGTTAGTACGGTGGGCCCCGATTGGTGTATGAGTACGGTGGGCCCCGATTGGTGTCACCTCGTTAGTACGGTGGGCCCCGATTGGTGTCACCTCGTTAGTACGGTGGGCCCCGATTGGTGTCACCTCGTTAGCACGTTAGTACGGTGGGCCCCGATTGGTGCCACCTCGTTAGCACGTTAGTATGGTGGGCGCACCGATTAGTGTTACCTCGTTAGCACGTTAGTACGGTGGGCGCCGATTGGTGTCACCTCGTTAGTACGGTGGGCGCACCGATTGGTGTCACCTCGTTAGTACGGTGGGCGCACCGATTGGTGTCACCTCGTTAGTACGGTGGGCCCTGATTGGTGTCACCTCGTTAGCACGTTAGTATGGTGGGCGCACCGATTGGTGTCACCTCGTTAGCACGTTAGTACGGTGGGCCCCGATTGGTGTCACCTCGTTAGTACGGTGGGCCCCGATTGGTGTCACCTCGTTAGCACGGTGGGCACCGATTGGTGTCACCTCGTTAGCACGTTAGTACGGTGGGCCCCGATTGGTGTCACCTCGTTAGTACGGTGGGCCCCGATTGGTGTCACCTCGTTAGCACGTTAGTACGGTGGGCCCCGATTGGTGTCACCTCGTTAGTACGGTGGCGCACCGATTAGTGTCACCTCGTTAGTACGGTGGGTGCCGATTGGTGTCACCTCGTTAGTATGGTGGGCGCACCGATTGGTGTCACCTCGTTAGCACGTTAGTACGGTGGGCCCCGATTGGTGTCACCTCGTTAGCACGTTAGTACGGTGGGCCCCGATTGGTGTCATCTCGTTAGTACGGTGGGCGCACCGATTGGTGTCACCTCGTTAGTACGGTGGGCGCACCGATTGGTGTCACCTCGTTGAGTACGGTGGGCGCACCGATTGGTGTCACCTCGTTGAGTACGGTGGGCGCACCGATTGGTGTCACCTCGTTAGTACGGTGGGCGCACCGATTGGTGTCACCTCGTGGCTGGCCCAGATGATGTTTAAAGAGTGGCTGGTCCAGGTGATGTTTAAAGAGTGGCTGGCCCAGATTATGTTTAAAGAGTGGCTGGCCCAGATGATGTTTAAAGAGAGGCTGGCCCAGATGATGTTTAAAGAGAGGCTGGCCCAGGTGATGTTTAAAGAGTGGCTGGCCCAGATTATGTTTAAAGAGTGGCTGGCCCAGGTGATGTTTAAAGAGTGGCTGGCCCAGGTGATGTTTAAAGAGTGGCTGGCCCAGGTGATGTTTAAAGAGTGGCTGGCCCAGATGATGTTTAACGAGTGGCTGGCCCAGATGATGTATTTTTATTTTTTTATTTCACCTTTATTTAACCAGGTAGGCTAGTTGAGAACAAGTTCTCATTTGCAACTGCGACCTGGCCAAGATAAAGCATAGCAGTGTGAACAGACAACACAGAGTTACACATGGAGTAAACAATTAGCAAGTCAATAACACAGTAGAAAAAAATGGGCAGTCTATATACAATGTGTGCAAAAGGCATGAGGAGGTAGGCGAATAATACAATTTTGCAGATTAACACTGGAGTGATAAATGATCAGATGGTCATGTACAGGTAGAGATATTGGTGTGCAAAAGAGCAGAAAAGTAAATATATATATTTTTTAAACAGTATAAAAACAGTATGGGAATGAGGTAGGTGAAAATGGGTGGGCTATTTACCTATAGACTATGTACAGCTGCAGCGATCGGTTAGCTGCTCGGATAGCTGATGTTTGAAGTTGGTGAGGGAGATAAAAGTCTCCAACTTCAGCGATTTTTGCAATTCGTTCCAGTCACAGGCAATAAAGAGTGGCTGGCCCAGATGATGTATAAAGAGTGGCTGGCCCAGGTGATGTATAAAGAGTGGCTGGCCCAGGTGATGTATAAAGAGTGGCTGGCCCAGGTGATGTATAAAGAGTGGCTGGCCCAGGTGATGTTTAACGAGTGGCTGGCCCAGATGATGTATAAGAGTGGCTGGCCCAGATGATGTTTAACGAGTGGCTGGCCCAGATGATGTTTAACGAGTGGCTGGCCCAGATGATGTTTAACGAGTGGCTGGCCCAGATGATGTTTAACGAGTGGCTGGCCCAGATGATGTATAAAGAGTGGCTGGCCCAGGTGATGTTTAACGAGTGGCTGGCCCAGGTGATGTTTAACGAGTGGCTGGCCCAGATGATGTTTAACGAGTGGCTGGCCCAGATGATGTTTAACGAGTGGCTGGCCCAGATGATGTTTAACGAGTGGCTGGCCCAGATGATGTTTAACGAGTGGCTGGCCCAGATGATGTTTAACGAGTGGCTGGCCCAGATGATGTTTAACGAGTGGCTGGCCCAGATGATGTTTAACGAGTGGCTGGCCCAGATGATGTTTAACGAGTGGCTGGCCCAGATGATGTTTAACGAGTGGCTGGCCCAGATGATGTTTAACGAGTGGCTGGCCCAGATGATGTTTAACGCCAGTGGCTGGCCCAGATGATGTTTAGAGTGGCTGGCCCAGATGATGTTTAACGAGTGGCTGGCCCAGATGATGTTTAACGAGTGGCTGGCCCAGATGATGTTTAGAGTGGCTGGCCCAGATGATGTTTAGAGTGGCTGGCCCAGATGATGTTTAGAGTGGCTGGCCCAGATGATGTTTAGAGTGGCTGGCCCAGATGATGTTTAGAGTGGCTGGCCCAGATGATGTTTAGAGTGGCTGGCCCAGATGATGTTTAGAGTGGCTGGCCCAGGTGATGTTTAAAGAGTGGCTGGCCCAGATTATGTTTAAAGAGTGGCTGGCCCAGATTATGTTTAAAGAGTGGCTGGCCCAGATTATGTTTAACGAGTGGCTGGCCCAGATGATGTTTAACGAGTGGCTGGCCCAGATGATGTTTAGAGTGGCTGGCCCAGATGATGTTTAGAGTGGCTGGCCCAGATGATGTTTAGAGTGGCTGGCCCAGATGATGTTTAGAGTGGCTGGCCCAGATGATGTTTAGAGTGGCTGGCCCAGATGTTTAACGAGTGGCTGGCCCAGATGTTTAACAGTGGCTGGCCCAGATGTTTAACGAGTGGCTGGCCCAGGTGATGTTTAACGAGTGGCTGGCCCAGGTGATGTTTAGCGAGTGGCTGGCCCAGGTGATGTTTAACGAGTGGCTGGCCCAGGTGATGTTTAACGAGTGGCTGGCCCAGATGATGTTTAGAGTGGCTGGCCCAGGTGATGTTTAAAGAGTGGCTGGCCCAGATGATGTTTAAAGAGTGGCTGGCCCAGGTGATGTTTAAAGAGTGGCTGGCCCAGATTATGTTTAAAGAGTGGCTGGCCCAGATTATGTTTAACGAGTGGCTGGCCCAGATTATGTTTAACGAGTGGCTGGCCCAGATGATGTTTAACGAGTGGCTGGCCCAGATGATGTTTAACGAGTGGCTGGCCCAGATGATGTTTAACGAGTGGCTGGCCCAGATGATGTTTAACGAGTGGCTGGCCCAGATGTTTAACGAGTGGCTGGCCCAGATGATGTTTAACGAGTGGCTGGCCCAGATGATGTTTAGAGTGGCTGGCCCAGATGATGTTTAGAGTGGCTGGCCCAGGTGATGTTTAACGAGTGGCTGGCCCAGGTGATGTTTAACGAGTGGCTGGCCCAGATGTTTAACGAGTGGCTGGCCCAGATGTTTAACGAGTGGCTGGCCCAGGTGATGTTTAACGAGTGGCTGGCCCAGGTGATGTTTAACGAGTGGCTGGCCCAGATGATGTTTAGAGTGGCTGGCCCAGATGATGTTTAGAGTGGCTGGCCCAGATGATGTTTAGAGTGGCTGGCCCAGATGATGTTTAGAGTGGCTGGCCCAGATGATGTTTAGAGTGGCTGGCCCAGATGATGTTTAGAGTGGCTGGCCCAGGTGATGTTTAGAGTGGCTGGCCCAGGTGATGTTTAACGAGTGGCTGGCCCAGGTGATGTTTAGCGAGTGGCTGGCCCAGGTGATGTTTAACAGTGGCTGGCCCAGGTGATGTTTAACGAGTGGCTGGCCCAGGTGATGTTTAGCGAGTGGCTGGCCCAGATGATGTTTAGAGTGGCTGGCCCAGGTGATGTTTAAATAGTGGCTGGCCCAGATGATGTTTAAAGAGTGGCTGGCCCAGATGATGTTTAAAGAGTGGCTGGCCCAGATGATGTTTAAAGAGTGGCTGGCCCAGATGATGTATAAAGAGTGGCTGGTCCAGGTAATGTTTAAAGAGTGGCTGGCCCAGATGATGTTTAAAGAGTGGCTGGCCCAGGTGATGTTTAAAGAGTGGCTGGCCCAGATGATGTTTAGAGTGGCTGGCCCAGATGATGTTTAGAGTGGCTGGCCCAGATGATGTTTAGAGTGGCTGGCCCAGATGATGTTTAGAGTGGCTGGCCCAGATGATGTTTAACGAGTGGCTGGCCCAGATGATGTTTAACGAGTGGCTGGCCCAGATGTTTAACGAGTGGCTGGCCCAGATGATGTTTAACGAGTGGCTGGCCCAGATGATGTTTAGAGTGGCTGGCCCAGGTGATGTTTAGAGTGGCTGGCCCAGGTGATGTTTAGAGTGGCTGGCCCAGGTGATGTTTAGAGTGGCTGGCCCAGATGTTTAACGAGTGGCTGGCCCAGATGTTTAACGAGTGGCTGGCCCAGATGATGTTTAACGAGTGGCTGGCCCAGATGATGTTTAACAGTGGCTGGCCCAGATGATGTTTAGAGTGGCTGGCCCAGGTGATGTTTAAAGAGTGGCTGGCCCAGATGATGTTTAAAGAGTGGCTGGCCCAGATGATGTTTAAAGAGTGGCTGGCCCAGATGATGTATAAAGAGTGGCTGGCCCAGATAATGTTTAAAGAGTGGCTGGCCCAGATGATGTTTAAAGAGTGGCTGGCCCAGGTGATGTTTAAAGAGTGGCTGGCCCAGGTAATGTTTAAAGAGTGGCTGGCCCAGGTGATGTTTAAAGAGTGGCTGGCCCAGGTGATGTTTAAAGAGTGGCTGGCCCAGATGATGTTTAAAGAGTGGCTGGCCCAGGTGATGTTTAAAGTGGCTGGCCCAGGTGATGTTTAAAGAGTGGCTAGCCCAGGTGATGTATTTTTATTTTTTTATTTCACCTTTATTTAACCAGGTAGGCTAGTTGAGAACATCTTTATTTAACCAGGTAGGCCAGTTGAGAACACCTTTATTTAACCAGGTAGGCTAGTTGAGAACACCTTTATTTAACCAGGTAGGCTAGTTGAGAACAAGTTCTCATTTGCAACTGCGACCTGGCCAAGATAAAGCATAGCAGTGTGAACAGACAACACAGAGTTACACATGGAGTAAACAATTAACAAGTCAATAACACAGTAGAAAAAAATGGGCAGTCTATATACAATGTGTGCAAAAGGCATGAGGAGGTAGGCGAATAATACAATTTTGCAGATTAACACTGGAGTGATAAATGATCAGATGGTCATGTACAGGTAGAGATATTGGTGTGCAAAAGAGCAGAAAAGTAAATAAAAAAAATTAAAAAACTGTATAAAAACAGTATGGGAATGAGGTAGGTGAAAATGGGTGCGCTATTTACCAATAGACTATGTACAGCTGCAGCGATCGGTTAGCTGCTCGGATAGCTGATGTTTGAAGTTGGTGAGGGAGATAAAAGTCTCCAACTTCAGCGTTTTTGCAATTCGTTCCAGTCACAGGCAATAAAGAGTGGCTGGCCCAGATGATGTTTAGAGTGGCTGGCCCAGGTGATGTTTAACGAGTGGCTGGCCCAGATGATGTTTAACGAGTGGCTGGCCCAGATGATGTATAAAGAGTGGCTGGCCCAGGTGATGTTTAACGAGTGGCTGGCCCAGGTGATGTTTAACGAGTGGCTGGCCCAGATGATGTTTAACGAGTGGCTGGCCCAGATGATGTTTAACGAGTGGCTGGCCCAGATGATGTTTAACGAGTGGCTGGCCCAGATGATGTTTAACGAGTGGCTGGCCCAGATGATGTTTAACGAGTGGCTGGCCCAGATGATGTTTAACGAGTGGCTGGCCCAGATGATGTTTAGCGAGTGGCTGGCCCAGATGATGTTTAACGAGTGGCTGGCCCAGATGATGTTTAACAGTGGCTGGCCCAGATGATGTTTAACGAGTGGCTGGCCCAGATGATGTTTAACGAGTGGCTGGCCCAGATGATGTTTAACGAGTGGCTGGCCCAGATGATGTTTAACGAGTGGCTGGCCCAGATGATGTTTAACGAGTGGCTGGCCCAGATGATGTTTAACGAGTGGCTGGCCCAGATGATGTTTAACGAGTGGCTGGCCCAGATGATGTTTAGAGTGGCTGGCCCAGGTGATGTTTAACAGTGGCTGGCCCAGATGTTTAACAGTGGCTGGCCCAGATGTTTAACGAGTGGCTGGCCCAGATGTTTAACGAGTGGCTGGCCCAGGTGATGTTTAACAGTAGCTGGCCCAGGTGATGTTTAACGAGTGGCTGGCCCAGATGATGTTTAGAGTGGCTGGCCCAGATGATGTTTAGAGTGGCTGGCCCAGATGATGTTTAGAGTGGCTGGCCCAGATGATGTTTAGAGTGGCTGGCCCAGATGATGTTTAGAGTGGCTGGCCCAGATGATGTTTAGAGTGGCTGGCCCAGATGATGTTTAGAGTGGCTGGCCCAGGTGATGTTTAGAGTGGCTGGCCCAGGTGATGTTTAGAGTGGCTGGCCCAGGTGATGTTTAGAGTGGCTGGCCCAGGTGATGTTTAGAGTGGCTGGCCCAGGTGATGTTTAACGAGTGGCTGGCCCAGGTGATGTTTAACGAGTGGCTGGCCCAGGTGATGTTTAACAGTGGCTGGCCCAGATGATGTTTAGAGTGGCTGGCCCAGGTGATGTTTAGAGTGGCTGGCCCAGGTGATGTTTAAAGAGTGGCTGGCCCAGATGATGTTTAAAGAGTGGCTGGCCCAGATGATGTTTAAAGAGTGGCTGGCCCAGATGATGTATAAAGAGTGGCTGGCCCAGGTAATGTTTAAAGAGTGGCTGGCC
Source organism: Oncorhynchus keta (assembly GCF_023373465.1). Lineage (NCBI taxonomy): Eukaryota > Metazoa > Chordata > Actinopteri > Salmoniformes > Salmonidae > Oncorhynchus > Oncorhynchus keta. The sequence goes on along the minus strand of NW_026287502.1, from coordinate 261,108 downwards.
CAGATGATGTTTAAAGAGTGGCTGGCCCAGGTGATGTTTAAAGAGTGGCTGGCCCAGGTGATGTTTAAAGAGTGGCTGGCCCAGGTGATGTTTAAAGAGTGGCTAGCCCAGGTGATGTATTTTTATTTTTTTATTTCACCTTTATTTAACCAGGTAGGCTAGTTGAGAACACCTTTATTTAACCAGGTAGGCCAGTTGAGAACACCTTTATTTAACCAGGTAGGCTAGTTGAGAACACCTTTATTTAACCAGGTAGGCTAGTTGAGAACAAGTTCTCATTTGCAATTGCGACCTGGCCAAGATAAAGCATAGCAGTGTGAACAGACAACACAGAGTTACACATGGAGTAAACAATTAACAAGTCAATAACACAGTAGAAAAAAATGGGCAGTCTATATACAATGTGTGCAAAAGGCATGAGGAGGTAGGCGAATAATACAATTTTGCAGATTAACACTGGAGTGATAAATGATCAGATGGTAATGTACAGGTAGAGATATTGGTGTGCAAAAGAGCAGAAAAGTAAAAAAAAAATATTTAAAAAAAAATAATAAAAAAACAGTATAAAAACAGTATGGGAATGAGGTAGGTGAAAATGGGTGGGCTATTTACCTATAGACTATGTACAGCTGCAGCGATCGGTTAGCTGCTCGGATAGCTGATGTTTGAAGTTGGTGAGGAGATAAAAGTCTCCAACTTCAGCGATTTTTGCAATTCGTTCCAGTCACAGGCAATAAAGAGTGGCTGGCCCAGATGATGTATAAGAGTGGCTGGCCCAGATGATGTATAAAGAGTGGCTGGCCCAGGTGATGTATAAAGAGTGGCTGGCCCAGGTGATGTATAAAGAGTGGCTGGCCCAGGTGATGTATAAAGAGTGGCTGGCCCAGGTGATGTTTAACGAGTGGCTGGCCCAGATGATGTATAAGAGTGGCTGGCCCAGATGATGTTTAACGAGTGGCTGGCCCAGATGATGTTTAGCGAGTGGCTGGCCCAGATGATGTTTAACGAGTGGCTGGCCCAGATGATGTATAAAGAGTGGCTGGCCCAGGTGATGTTTAGCAGTGGCTGGCCCAGGTGATGTTTAACCGAGTGGCTGGCCCAGATGATGTTTAACAGTGGCTGGCCCAGATGATGTTTAACGCAGTGGCTGGCCCAGATGATGTTTAACGAGTGGCTGGCCCAGATGATGTTTAACGAGTGGCTGGCCCAGATGATGTTTAACGAGTGGCTGGCCCAGATGATGTTTAACGAGTGGCTGGCCCAGATGATGTTTAACGAGTGGCTGGCCCAGATGATGTTTAACGAGTGGCTGGCCCAGATGATGTTTAACGAGTGGCTGGCCCAGATGATGTTTAACGAGTGGCTGGCCCAGATGATGTTTAACGAGTGGCTGGGCCAGATGATGTTTAACGAGTGGCTGGCCCAGATGATGTTTAACGAGTGGCTGGCCCAGATGATGTTTAACGAGTGGCTGGCCCAGATGATGTTTAGAGTGGCTGGCCCAGATGATGTTTAGAGTGGCTGGCCCAGGTGATGTTTAACGAGTGGCTGGCCCAGGTGATGTTTAACGAGTGGCTGGCCCAGATGATGTTTAACGAGTGGCTGGCCCAGATGATGTTTAACGAGTGGCTGGCCCAGATGATGTTTAACGAGTGTCGCCCAGATGATGTTTAACGAGTGTCTGGCCCAGATGATGTTTAACGAGTGGCTGGCCCAGATGATGTTTAATGAGTGGCTGGCCCAGATGATGTTTAACGAGTGGCTGGCCCAGATGATGTTTAACGAGTGGCTGGCCCAGATGATGTTTAACGAGTGGCTGGCCCAGATGATGTTTAACGAGTGGCTGGCCCAGATGATGTTTAACGAGTGGCTGGGCCAGATGATGTTTAGCAGTGGCTGGCCCAGATGATGTTTAACGAGTGGCTGGCCCAGATGATGTTTAACAGTGGCTGGCCCAGATGATGTTTAGAGTGGCTGGCCCAGATGATGTTTAGAGTGGCTGGCCCAGGTGATGTTTAACAGTGGCTGGCCCAGGTGATGTTTAGCAGTGGCTGGCCCAGATGATGTTTAACGAGTGGCTGGCCCAGATGATGTTTAACGAGTGGCTGGCCCAGATGATGTTTAACGAGTGTCGCCCAGATGATGTTTAACGAGTGTCTGGCCCAGATGATGTTTAACAAGTGGCTGGCCCAGATGATGTTTAATGAGTGGCTGGCCCAGATGATGTTTAACGAGTGGCTGGCCCAGATGATGTTTAGAGTGGCTGGCCCAGATGATGTTTAGAGTGGCTGGCCCAGATGATGTTTAGAGTGGCTGGCCCAGATGATGTTTAACGAGTGGCTGGCCCAGATGATGTTTAGAGTGGCTGGCCCAGATGATGTTTAGAGTGGCTGGCCCAGATGATGTTTAGAGTGGCTGGCCCAGATGATGTTTAGAGTGGCTGGCCCAGATGATGTTTAAGTGGCTGGCCCAGATGATGTTTAAGTGGCTGGCCCAGATGATGTTTAAGTGGCTGGCCCAGATGATGTTTAAGTGGCTGGCCCAGATGATGTTTAGGTGGCTGAGTGATGTTTGTGGTGGCTGGCCCAGATTATGTTTAAGGTGGCTGGCCCAGGTGATGTTTAGGTGGCTGGCCCAGTGCCCCAGTTGTCTTGATAGATGTGGAGGGTCATCTCCTTCAGTTGTTCTTGAGTAGATGTGGAGGTCAACTCCTTTGGTGTCTTGATAGATGTGGAGGGTCAACTCCTTTAGTTGTCTTGATAGATGTGGAGGGTCAACTCCTTTGGTTGTCTTGATAGATGTGGACGGTCAACTCCTTTTGTTGTCTTGATAGATGTGGAGGGTCAACTCCTTCAGTTGTCTTGATAGATGTGGAGGGTCAACTCCTTCAGTTGTCTTGATAGATGTGGAGGGTCAACTCCTTTCGTTGTCTTGATAGATGTGGAGGGTCAACTCCTTTAGTTGTCTTGATAGATGTGGAGGGTCAACTCCTTTAGTTGTCTTGATAGATGTGGAGGGTCAACTCCTTTGGTTGTCTTGATAGATGTGGAGGGGGTCAACTCCTTTGGTTGTCTTGAGAGATTTTGGTTTTCTTCCTCTAAGTTTGGTGTAGGTTTTTTCTTTTGTTGGCCTCTAAGTGGGCAAATTTAGTGTATCTCATGGTGGGTATCTTTTAGGTTCCAGTTGTTGTTTCTAGTGGACAGCCCCTTGAGTGTCTTTCATAACCCCTCCTATAGCCCCACCTGATTCGTTTTAGTTGTTGTCATTGGCTCTTTGTTAGTTCCCCTTCTGTTTGAGGGACAATTTTAGCTTTTCTCGTTGGGGAACGTAAGAGTTGGACTGACATTATAGTCTGGTGCTTGAGGACCCATGGTGTTCCCAAGCTATCAATCAGTCTGTTGTTACCTCTCTCTCCTGCTGCACCCCTCTCTCTCCTGCTGCCCCCTCTCTCCCTGCCACCCCTCTCTCCTGCTACCCTCTCTCCTGCCACCCCTCTCTCCTGCCACCCTCTCTCTCCTGCTACCCCTCTCTCTCCTGCTACCCCTCTCTCCTGCTACCCCTCTCTCTCCTGCCACCCCTCTCTCTCCTGCCCCCTCTCTCTCCTGCTACCTCTCTCCTCCTCCTGCTACCCCTCTCTCTCCTGCTACCCCTCTCTCTCCTGCTACCCCTCTCTCTCCTGCTACCCCTCTCTCTCTACCTTGCCCACCCTCTCTCTCCTGCTACCCCCTCTCTCTCCTGCCACCCCTCTCTCTCCTGCTATGCCCCTCTCTCTCCTGCTATACCCCTCTCTCTCCTGCTACCCCTCTCTCTCCTGCTACCCCTCTCTCTCCTGCTACCCCTCTCTCTCCTGCTACCCCTCTCTCTCCTGCTACCCCTCTCTCTCCTGCCACCCCTCTCTCTCCTGCTACCCCTCTCTCTCCTGCTACCCCTCTCTCTCCCTGCTACCCCTCTCTCCCCTGCCACCCCTCTCTCTCTGCTACCCCTCTCTCTCCTGCCACCCCTCTCTCTCCTGCTACCCCTCTCTCTCCTGCCACCCCTCTCTCTCCTGCCACCCCTTTCTCTCCTGCTACCCCCTCTCTCTCCTGCTACCCCTCTCTCTCCTGCTACCCCTCTCTCTCCTGCTACCCCTCTCTCCCTGCCACCCCTCTCTCTCCCTGCCCACCCCTCTCTCTCCTGCTACCCCTCTCTCTCCTGCTACCCCTCTCTCTCCTTCTACCCCTCTCTCTCCTGCTGCCCTCTCTCTCCTGCTACCCCTCTCTCTCCTGCTGCCCCTCTCTCTACTGCCACCCCTCTCTCTCCTGCTACCCCTCTCTCTCTCTCCTGCCCCCCTCTCTCTCCTGCTACCCCTCTCTCTCCTGCTACCCCTCTCTCTCCTGCTAACCCTCTCTCTCCTGCTAACCCTCTCTCTCCTGCCACCCCTCTCTCCCCTGCCACCCCCTCTCTCTCCTGCCACCCCTCTCTCTCCTGCCACCCCTCTCTCTCCTGCTGCCCTCTCTCTCCTGCCACCCCTGTCTCTCCTGCCACCCCTGTCTCTCCCTGCCACCCCTCTCTCTCCTGCCACCCCTCTCTCTCCTGCCACCCCTCTCTCTCCTGCCACCCCTCTCTCTCCTGCCACCCCTCTCTCTCCTGCCCTCTCTCCTGCCACCCCTCTCTCTCCTGCCACCCCTGTCTCTCTGCCACCCCTGTCTCTCCTGCCACCCCTCTCTCTCCTGCCACCCCTCTCTCTCCTGCCACCCCCTCTCTCTCCTGCCACCCCTCTCTCTCCTGCTACCCCTCTCTCTCCTGCCACCCCTCTCTCTCCCTGCCACCCCTCTCTCTCCCTGCCACCCCTCTCTCTCCTGCCACCCCTCTCTCTCCTGCTACCCCTCTCTCTCCTGCTACCCCTCTCTCTCCTTCTACCCCTCTCTCTCCTTCTACCCCTCTCTCTCCCTGCCACCTCTCTCTCCTGCCACCCCTCTCTCTCCTGCCCCCCCTCTCTCCTGCCACCCTCTCTCTCCTGATGCCCCTCTCTCTCCTGCTACCCCTCTCTCTCCTGCCACCTCTCTCTCCTGCCACCCCTGTCTCTCCTGCCACCCCTCTCTCTCCTGCCACCCCTCTCTCTCCTGATGCCCCCTCTCTCCTGCTACCCCTCTCTCTCCTGCTACCCCTCTCTCTCCTGCCACCCCTCTCTCTGTCACCCCTCTCTCCTGCCACCCCCTTCTCTCCTGCCACCCCTCTCTCTCCTGCTACCCCTCTCTCTCCTGCCACCCCTCTCTCTCCTGCCACCCCTCTCTCTCCTGCTACCCCCTCTCTCTCTTGCCACTCCCTCTCTCTAAATGCTACCCCTCTCTCTCCTGCCACCCCTCTCTCTCCTGCCCACCCCCTCTCTTCCTGCCACCCCTCTCTCTCCTGCCACCCCTCTCTCTCCTGCTACCCCTCTCTTCCTGCTACCCCTCTCTCTCCTGCCCCCCTCTCTCTCCTGCCACCCCTCTCTCTCCTGCCACCCCTCTCTCTCCTGCCACCCCTCTCTCTCCTGCTACCCCTCTCTCCCTGACTGGGATCCCCTCTCTCTCCTGCCACCTCTCTCTCCTCTGCACCCTCTCTCCCTGTTACTGTCTCTCTGACTGCCACCCCCTCTCTCTCCTGCTGCCATTCTCTCTCCTGCCACCCCTCTCTCTGATACCCCTCTGTTTCCCTGCACCACCCCTTCTAGTCATCAGTGTTGCTGGTCCAGTTAACAGTGTTGTCCCTGGCGATGTTCCAACTGTCTGGCTTTAAATCATTAGCTAAATGGCATAACCCAGTGTATGTCCCTGAGAGACTGTTCCAGTCTGGCTTTAAATCATTGTCTTCCTGGCATAACCCAGTGTCTGTCCTACAGCGATGTTCCAACTGTCTGGCTTTAAATCATTAGCTAAATGGCATGGAACCAGGGGTGGATGTCCTACAGCGATGTTCCAACTGTCTGGCTTTAAATCATTAGCTGAATGGCCAACCCAGTGTCTGTCCTACAGCGATGTTCCAACTGTCTGGCTTTAAATCATTAGCTGAATGGCATAGCAGTGTCTGTCCTACAGGGATGTTCCAACTGTCTGGCTTTAAATCATTAGCTAAATGGCATAACCCAGTGTCTGTCCTACAGCGATGTTCCAACTGTCTGGCTTTAAATCATTAGCTAAATGGCATAACCCAGTGTCTGTCCTACAGCGATGTTCCAACTGTCTGGCTTTAAATCATTAGCTAAATGGCATAACCCAGTGTCTGTCCTACAGCGATGTTCCAACTGTCTGGCTTTAAATCATGGCTAAATGGCATAACCCAGTGTCTGTCCTACAGCGATGTTCCAACTGTCTGGCTTTAAATCATTAGCTAAATGGCAAGAGTGTCTGTCCTACAGCGATGTTCCAGCTGTCTGGCTTTAAATCATTGGCTGAATGGCATAACCCAGTGTCTGTCCTACAGCGATGTTCCAACTGTCTGGCTTTAAATCATTAGCTAAATGGCATAACCCTGCAGGTCTGGGTAGAAACTCTGTTCCAGAACTGTAGAGGCAGAACCCTGCCACCCCCACGCCACACAGAGGTGTTACTGTCTGTCTGACTGGGACCCTCCAGGTCTGTTGGTGTTAAAATCCTTCTCCTGCCACACAGGCCGGGTGTTACTGTCTGTCTGACTGGGACCCTCCAGGTCTGTTGGGGGATTCTGTTACGTAACAGTACTGTAGAGACGGTCTGTTTAAAACACACGCCACTTTAAGACTATAGGAATGTCCCTCCAGTGTTAAAGCATGACTAATGAGCCATTCCCCAGAAAACACTATTTGTCATGAATGAAACGTTTTATTCAAGAAAGAGACTATTCAGTAAGGACAGATCATTGTCTTCCTGGGTGGATGGGGACATGGCAGATGGGCCGGATGGGGACATGGCAGATGGGCCGGATGGGGACATGGCAGATGGGCCGGATGGGGACATGGCAGATGGGCCGGATGGGGACATGGCAGATGGGATGGATGGGGACAGGGGTGGATGGAGAGAGAGAGACTCTTCAGTATGGACAGATCATTGTCTTCCTGGGTGGATGGGGACATGGCAGATGGGCCGGATCTTACATGGCAGATGGGCCGGATGGGGACATGGCAGATGGGCCGGATGGGGACATGGCAGATGGGATGGATGGGGACAGGGTGGATGGAGAGAGAGATGCTATTCTATGGACAGATCATTGTCTTCCTGGGTGGATGGGGACATGGCAGATGGGCCGGATGGGGACATGGCAGATGGGATGGATGGGGACAGGGGTGGATGGAGAGAGAGAGACTATTCAGTATGGACAGATCATTGTCTTCCTGGGTGGATGGGGACATGGCAGATGGGCCGGATGGGGACATGGCAGATGGGCCGGATGGGGACATGGCAGATGGGCCGGATGGGGACATGGCAGATGGGCCGGATGGGGACATGGCAGATGGGATGGATGGGGACAGGGGGTGGATGGAGGAGAGATGCCATCTTCCTGGGGGGTGGGCCGGGTGGGGACAGGGGGTGGATGGAGGGAGAGATGCCATCTTCCTGGGGTGTGGGCCGGGTGGGGACAGGGGGTGGATGGAGGGAGAAATGCCATCTTCCTGGGGGTGGGCCGGGTGGGGACAGGGGGTGGATGGAGAGAGAGATGCCATCTTCCTGGGGGATGGGCCGGGTGGGGACAGGGGTGGATGGAGGGAGAGATGCCATCTTCCTGGGGTGTGGGCCGGGTGGGGACAGGGGTGGATGGAGGAGAAATGCCATCTTCCGGGGGTGGGCCGGGTGGGGACGGGGGTGGATGGAGGAGAGATGCCATCTTCCTGGGGGATGGGCCGGGTGGGGACAGGGGTGGATGGAGGAGAGATGCCATCTTCCTGGGGGTGGGCCGGTTGACACTGTTGTGTCAGAGTTGGCTTGATGTCCTCTGGAGTGGTGGACCATTCTTGATACACAGGAAACTGTTGAGTGTGCCAAACCCAGCAGTGTTGCAGTTCTGGACACAAACCGGTTCGCCTGGAACCTACTACCATACTTCCTGTTCAAAGGCACTTAATTCTCATGTCTTGTCTGTTCACCCTCTGCCATTTAGCAGACACTTCTATCCAAAGCGACTTTAAGTAGTGCAGACCTACCTTTTTTGGTCTGGGTGGCCCCAGCAGGAGTCAAACCTCAGCCCTGGAGCAACATGCTCTACCAACTGGACCACACAGGACCACATACTGGGAACTAGAGAAGCTGGGGAGCAACATGCTCTACCAACTGGACCACACAGGACCACATACTGGGAACTAGAGAAGGTAGAGGAGCAACATGCTCTACCAACTGGACCACACAGGACCACATACTGGGAACTAGAGAAGGTAGGGGGCATCATGCTCTGGAACTGGACCACACAGGACCACATACTGGGAACTAGAGAAGCTGGGGGAGCAACATGCTCTACCAACTGGACCACATAGGACCACATACTGGGAACTAGAGAAGGTAGGGGAGCAACATGCTCTACCAGCTGAGCCACACAGGACCACATACTGGGAACTAGAGAAGGTGGCGGGAGCATCATGCTCTACCAGCTGGACCACACAGGACCACATACTGGGAACTAGAGAGCTGGGGGAGCATCATGCTCTACCAACTGGACCACACAGGACCACATACTGGGAACTAGAGAGCTGGGGGAGCAACATGCTCTGCCAACTGGACCACACAGGACCACATACTGGGAACTAGAGAAGCTGGGGGGAGCATCATGCTCTACCAACTGGACCACACTGGGAACTAGAGAAGGTAGATGGCAACATGCTCTACCAACTGGACCACACAGGACCACATACTGGGAACTAGAGAAGCTGGGGAGCATCATGCTCTACCAACTGGACCACACAGGACCACATACTGGGAACTAGAGAAGGTAGGGAGCATCATGCTCACCAACTGGACCACACAGGACCACATAATGGGAACTAGAGAAGCTGGGGAGCATCATTTGCTCTGGACCACACAGGACCACATACTGGGAACTAGAGAAGCTGGGGGAGCAACATGCTCTACCAACTGGACCACACAGGACCACATACTGGGAACTAGAGAAGCTGGGGGAGCACACATGCTCTACCAGCTGGACCACACAGGACCACATACTGGGAACTAGAGAAGGTAGGGGAGCAACATGCTCTACCAACTGGACCACACAGGACCACATACTGGGAACTAGAGAAGCTGGGGAGCAACATGCTCTACCAACTGGACCACACAGGACCACATACTGGGAACTAGAGAAGCTGGGGGAGCAACATGCTCTACCAACTGGACCACACAGGACCACATACTGGGAACTAGAGAAGCTGGGGAGCAACATGCTCTACCAACTGGACCACACAGGACCACATACTGGGAACTAGAGAAGCTGGGGAGCAACATGCTCTACCAACTGGACCACACAGGACCACATACTGGGAACTAGAAGCTGGGGGAGCAACATGCTCTACCAACTGGACCACACAGGACCACATACTGGGAACTAGAGAAGGTAGGGGAGCATCATGCTCTACCAACTGGACCACACAGGACCACATACTGGGAACTAGAGAGCTGGGGGAGCAACATGCTCTACCAACTGGACCACACAGGACCACATACTGGGAACTAGAGAAGCTGGGGAGCATCATGCTCTACCAACTGGACTACACAGGGCCACATACTGGGAACTAGAGAAGGTAGGGAGCAACATGCTCTACCAACTGGACCACACAGGACCACATACTGGGAACTAGAGAAGCTGGGGGAGCATCATGCTCTACCAACTGGACCACACAGGACCACATACTGGGAACTAGAGAGGTAGGGGAGCATCATGCTCTACCAACTGAACCACACAGGACCACATACTGGGAACTAGAGAAGCTGGGGAGCATCATGCTCTACCAACTGGACCACAGGACCACATACTGGGAACTAGAGAAGGTAGGGGAGCATCATGCTCTACCAACTGGACCACACAGGACCACATACTGGGAACTAGAGAAGCTGGGGGAGCATCATGCTCTACCAACTGGACCACACAGGACCACATACTGGGAACTAGAGAAGCTGGGGGAGCAACATGCTCTACCAACTGGACCACACAGGACCACATACTGGGAACTAGAGAAGCTGGGGGAGCAACATGCTCTACCAACTGGACCACACAGGACCACATACTGGGAACTAGAAAGGTAGGGGGAGCATCATGCTCTACCAACTGGACCACACAGGACCACATACTGGGAACTAGAGAAGCTGGGGGAGCAACATGCTCTACCAACTGGACCACACAGGACCACATACTGGGAACTAGAGAAGCTGGGGGAGCATCATGCTCTACCAACTGGACCACACAGGACCACATACTGGGAACTAGAGAAGCTGGGGAGCAACATGCTCTACCAACTGGACCACACAGGACCACATACTGGGAACTAGAGAAGCTGGGGGAGCAACATGCTCTACCAACTGGACCACACAGGACCACATACTGGGAACTAGAGAAGGTAGGGGAGCATCATGCTCTACCAACTGGACCACACAGGGCCACATACTGGGAACTAGAGAAGCTGGGGGAGCAACATGCTCTACCAACTGGACCACACAGGACCACATACTGGGAACTAGAGAAGCTGGGGGAGCAACATGCTCTACCAACTGGACCACACAGGACCACATACTGGGAACTAGAGAAGCTGGGGGAGCAACATGCTCTACCAACTGGACCACACAGGACCACATACTGGGAACTAGAGAAGCTGGGGGAGCAACATGCTCTACCAACTGGACCACACAGGACCACATACTGGGAACTAGAGAAGCTGGGGAGCATCATGCTCTACCAACTGGATCACACAGGACCACATACTGGGAACTAGAGAAGCTGGGGGAGCAACATGCTCTACCAACTGGACCACAGGACCACATACTGGGAACTAGAGAAGGTAGGGAGCATCATGCTCTACCAACTGGACCACACAGGACCACATACTGGGAACTAGAGAAGGTAGGGGAGCAACATGCTCTACCAACTGGACCACACAGGACCACATACTGGGAACTAGAGAAGCTGGGGGAGCAACATGCTCTACCAACTGGACCACACAGGACCACATACTGGGAACTAGAGAAGGTAGGGGAGCAACATGCTCTACCAACTGGACCACACAGGACCACATACTGGGAACTAGAGAAGCTGGGGGAGCAACATGCTCTACCAACTGGACCACACAGGACCACATACTGGGAACTAGAGAAGCTGGGGGAGCAACATGCTCTACCAACTGGACCACACAGGACCACATACTGGGAACTAGAGAAGCTGGGGGAGCAACATGCTCTACCAACTGGACCACACAGGACCACATACTGGGAACTAGAGAAGCTGGGGGAGCAACATGCTCTACCAACTGGACCACACAGGACCACATACTGGGAACTAGAGAAGCTGGGGGAGCAACATGCTCTACCAACTGGACCACACAGGACCACATACTGGGAACTAGAGAAGCTGGGGGAGCAACATGCTCTACCAACTGGACCACACAGGACCACATACTGGGAACTAGAGAAGGTAGGGGAGCAACATGCTCTACCAACTGGACCACACAGGACCACATACTGGGAACTAGAGAAGCTGGGGGAGCAACATGCTCTACCAACTGGACCACAGGACCACATACTGGGAACTAGAGAAGCTGGGGAGCAACATGCTCTTTGGCTCTGGACCACACAGGACCACATACTGGGAACTAGAGAAGCTGGGGGGCTTTATCAGCGGGGGAATGATATCAGGCGTGCACCACGTTTTCTGGCAAAGGGGCTCACTTGGAAATTGGCTGTGTGTGTGTGTGTGTGTGTGTGTGTGTGTGTGTGTGTGTGTGTGTGTGTGTGTGTGTGTGTGTGTGTGTGTGTGTGTGTGTGTGTGTGTGTGTGTGTGTGTGTGTGTGTGTGTGTGTGTGTGTGTGTGTGTGTGTGTGTGGTGGGAATTGGCTGACCCTTGTTTTTTGCAGATTTGAGCCCTGTTCCCCAGAGATACTAGGAGAAATCAGTCCAACTTCCTCTGGTACTGTCACTCATCTAGAGGAAATACAGTGATCTCCAACAGTATGGAGACAGGGACCCATGTTGGTTGTTTTGGCTCTGTACTCAGCACTCATCTAGAGGAAATACAGTGATCTCCAACAGTATGGAGACAGGGACCCATGTTGGTTGTTTTGGCTCTGTACTCCAGCACTCATCTAGAGGGAAATACAGTGATCTCCAACAGTATGGAGACAGGGACCCATGTTGGTTGTTTTGGCTCTGTACTCCAGCACTCATCTAGAGGAAATACAGTGATCTCCAACAGTATGGAGACAGGGACCCATGTTGGTTGTTTTGGCTCTGTACTCCAGCACTCATCTAGAGGAAATACAGTGATCTCCAACAGTATGGAGACAGGGACCCATGTTGGTTGTTTTGGCTCTGTACTCCAGCACTCATCTCATCTCATCAGCACTCACTCATAGGACAAATTCACTTGTGTATTAAAGTAGTCAAACGTTTAGTATTCAGTCCTATATTCCCAGCACGCAATGATTACAACAAGCTTGTGACTTTACAAACTTGTTGGATGCATTGGCTGTTTGCTTTGTTGTATTCTGGGCGGCAGGGAAGCCTAGTGGTTAGAACGTGGTTAGATATGTTTCTAAGCACTTCTACGTTAATGTGGATGTTACCATGGCTATGGATAATCCTGAATGAATCGTGAATAATTATGAGTGAGAAAGACACAAAGATCATACCTACAAGACATGCTAACCTCGCACCATTACAATAACAGGGGAGGTTAGCATATCATACCTCCCAAGACATGCTAACCTCTCACCATTGCAGTAACAGGGGAGGTTAGCATTATTATGTCTAACTTTCTGATTCATCTTTATTTACCATTAATTTCTATTGGACACAAAATAATCTGAAACGCAACCAAAACCAACAGTGAATGCATCCAACAAGTTTGTAGAATCATAAGTTTCATGTAATCAAATTGTAGTTGTCATGAGGCTATATACAGGGGCTACCGGTACAGAGTCAATGTGGAGGCTATATCAGGGGGTACCGGTACAGAGTCAATGTGGAGGCTATATACAGGGGTACCAGTACAGAGTCAATGTGGAGGCTATATACAGGGGTACCAGTACAGAGTCAATGTGGAGGCTATATACAGGGGTACCGGTACAGAGTCAATGTGGAGGCTATATACAGGGGTACAGTACAGAGTCAATGTGGAGGCTAACCTCTACCGGTACAGAGTCAATGTGGAGGCTATTTATACAGGGGTACCGGTACAGAGTCAATGTGGAGGCTATAATAACAGGGGGGTACTGGCACAGAGTCAATGTGGAGGCTATAGACAGGGTGTTACAGTACAGAGTCAATGTGGAGGCTATATACAGGGGGTACCGGTACAGAGTCAATATGGAGGCTATATACAGGGGATACCGGTACAGAGTCAGTGTGGAGGCTATATACAGGGGACATACCTCTACAGAGTCAATGGGAGGCTATATACAGGGGTACCAGTACAGAGTCAATGTGGAGGCATATACATTTACCAGTACAGAGTCAATGTGGAGGCTATATACAGGCGGTACCGGTACAGAGTCAATGTGGAGGCTATATACAGGGGTAGAATCAGTACAGAGTCAATGTGGAGGCTATATACAGGGGGTACCAGTACAGAGTCAATGTGGAGGCTATATACAGGGGTACCAGTACAGAGTCAATGTGGAGGCTATATACAGGGGGTACCGGTACAGAGTCAATGTGGAGGCTATATACAGGGGTACCAGTACAGAGTCAATGTGGAGGCTATATACAGGGTGTACCGGTACAGAGTCAATGTGGAGGCTATATACAGGGGTTACCGGTACAGAGTCAATGTGGAGGCTATATACATGGTTTTACGGTACAGAGTCAATGTGGAGGCTATATACAGGGGGTACCAGTACAGAGTCAATGTGGAGGCTTTATACAGGGGGTACCGGTACAGAGTCAATGTGGAGGCTTTATACAGGGTGTTACGGTACAGAGTCCATGTGGAGGCTATATACAGGGTTTTACGGTACAGAGTCAATGTGGAGGCTATATACAGGGGTACAGTACAGAGTCAATGTGGAGGCTATATACAGGGGGTACCGGCACAGAGTCAATGTGGGGGCTATATACAGGGGGTACCGGCACAGAGTCAATATGGAGGCTATATACAGGGGTACCAGTACAGAGTCAATGTGGATGCTATATACAAGGGGTTACGGTACAGAGTCAATGAGGAGGCTATATACAGGGGGTACCGGTACAGAGTCAATGTGGAGGCTATATACAGGGGTACCGGTACAGAGTCAATGTGGAGGCTATATACAGGGTATTACGGTACAGAGTCAATGAGGAGACTATATACAGGGTGTACCGGTACAGAGTCAATGTGGAGGTTATATACAGGGGTACCGGTACAGAGTCAATGTGGAGGCTATATACAGGGGTACCGGTACCTTGGATTAGCTGTTCATGAGTCTTATGGCTTGGGGGTAGAAACTATTAACAAGCCTTTTGGATCTAGACTTGGCGCTGGAGTCTTTGACAATTTTTAGGTCAATCCCTCTGAGGTGTCCTGGATGTACTGGGCTGTACCACTACCCTCTGTTGTGCCCTGTGGTCGGGGCCAGGCAGTTGCCATATACAGGCAGTGATGCAACCAGTCAGGATGCTCTCGATGGTGCAGCTGTAGAACCTTTAGAGGATCTGAGGACCCATGCCAAATCTTTTCAGTCTCCTGACTGGGAATAGGTTTTGTCGTGCCCTCTTCACGACTGTCTTGGTGTGCTTGGACCATGTTAGTTTGTTGGTGATGTGGAGTCAAGGAACTTGAAGCTCTTAACCTGCTCCACTGCAGCCCATGAGAATGGGGAGTGCTCTGTCCAGGGGTTTGTAGTCCACAATCATCTCCTTAGTCTTGATCACATTGAGGAAGAGGTTGTTATCCTGGCACCACACTGCCAGGTCTCTGACCTCCTCCCTATAGGCTGTCTCATCGTTGTCGGTGATCAAGCCTACCACTGGTGTGTCACCGGTACAGAGTAATGATGGTGTTGGAGTCGTGCCTGGCCGTGCAGTCATGAGTGAACTGGGACTACATGAGCATGGGGTTACCCTGAGAGGTCCCTGTGTTGAGGATCAGCGTGGCGGATGTGTTGTTACCTCCCCTCATCACCTGGGGAGGCCCGTCAGGAAGTCCAGGATCAGAGTTGCAGAGGGAGGTGTTTAGTCCCAGAGTCCTTAGCTTAGTGAGAGCTTTGAGGCTACCATGGTGTTGAATGCTGAGCCGTAGTTAATGAATAGCATTCTCACATAGGTGTTCCTTTTGTCCAGGTGTGGAGTGCAATAGAGATTGCATCATCTGTGGATCTGTTGGGAGGTATGCACATTGGAGTGGGTCTAGGGTTTCTGGGATAATGGTACGATGTGAGCCATGACCAGCCTTTCAAAGCACTTCATGGATACATACGTGGGCTACGGGTCAGTAGTCATTTAGACAGGTTACCTTAGTGTTCTTGGGCACAGGGACTATGGTGGTCTGCTTGAAACATGTTAGTATTAGACTCCGACAGGGAGAGGTTGAAAATGTCAGTGAAGACCCTTGGGTGGTCAGCACATGCTCAGAGTGGAGGCCTGATAATCCGTCTGGCCCTGCGGCCTTGTGAATGTTGACCTGTTTAACCTGTTACTCCTACCCCCTACTTTTTCGAACATTCTGTAAAAATCGCGCAACATTTCAGCGGGCTGCTCATGCCAGGAATATAGTATATGCATATGATTAGTATGTGTGGATAGAAAACACTCAGACGTTTATAAAACTGGTTAAATCACGGCTGTGACTATAACAGAACGTGCGTTTCATCGAAAAGCGCAGGAAAATCTGATAACTGAAAATGGAAATATATATCCATCCGCCACTTCAACCCATTGATAAATACGAACCACAATAAATGGGGCTGAGGTTGCAATACCTACAGCTTCCACACGATGTCAACAGTCTTGTCATTTGCCTAGGCTTTGTTTCTTGGTCAAACGAAGAAGAGACAAGCCATTTGTTCAATCCTCCGACCGGATATTTTGGTTGAGATTTACCCGGACATTATTTCCAGACGGACAGCTAAAGAATATACTTCAGTGATCAATTTGATCGATTAACGTTTACTAATACCTAAAGTTGCATTACAAAAGTATTTCAAGTGTTTTGTGAAAGTTTATTGTCGACTTTTTTAATTTTAAAAATGACGTTACGTTATAAGACGCTATTTTTTTTTGCTTATCACACAGTCTTCAGAGATCAATATCTAGGCTATATATGGACCGATTTAATCGGGGGTAAAAGACCCAATAGTGATTATGGGACATCTAGGGGTGCCAACAAAGAAGATGGTCAAAGGTAATGAATGTTTTATATTTTATTTGTGCGGTTTGTGTAGCGGCACAGCTAATTATTTTGTTTAGGCTATATACTTTTGGGGTGTTACATGCTATCAGATAATAGCTTCTCATGCTTTCGCCGAAAAGCATTTTAAAAATCAACTTGTTGCCTGGATTCACAACGAGTGTAGCTTTAATTCAATACCCTGCATGTGTATTTTAATGAACGTTTGAGTTTTAACTAGTACTATTAGTTTAGCGTGTGCGCATTTGCATTTCAGATGTCTAGATGGGACGCCTGCGGTCAGGTAGAGCAAGAGGTTAAAGGTCTTACTCACATCGGCGGAGAGCGTGATCACACAGTCGTTCCAAACAGCTGATGCGCTCATACGTGTTTCAGTGTTACTTTCCTCGAGCGAGCATAGAAGTAATTTAGCTTGTCTGGTAGACTCGTGTCACTGGGCAGCTCTCAGCACTGTGCTTCCCTTTGTAGTCTGTAATAGTTTACAAGCCCTGCCACATCTGATGAGCATGGGGTTTAGAAACGATTCAATCAATCACTGTTTGGACGCTTTGCCTGTTTGATGGTTCGCTGAGGTCTTTGCAGGATTTTTATAAACCTTCCGGGTTAGATGTCACGCCCTTTAAAGCGACAGCTCTTCCCTTTAGCTCAGTGTGGATGTTGCCCTGGTGGTATGTACGTATGGTCACTGTGGGGAAGGCGTCATCCATGCACTTATTGATGAAGCCAGTGACTGATGTAGCTGTACTCCTTAATGCCATCGGAAGAATCCCTGAACATATTCCAGTCTGCTAGCAAAACAGTTCTGTAGTTTAGCATCTGCTTCATCTGACTGCTTTCATATTGACAGACCACTGGTGCTTCCTGCTTTGGTTTTGCTTGTAAGCAGGAATCAGGATGGAGTTATGGTCAGATTTGGGTGAAGGAACTTGACGCTCTTAACCTGCTCCACTGCATCTCTGTGTGATGAGAATGGGGTCAGTGTTTTCCTTTTCCTGTAGTCTACAATCATCTAACATGCTGATAGAAATTAGGAAGAGGTTGTTTCCTTTCATTAAAGTCCCAGCCACTAGGTGTCCCCCTCCACTGATGTCCCCCTCCACTAGTCTGTCCCCCCACTAGGTGTCCCCCCCACTAGGTGTCCCCCTCCACTAGGTGTCCCCCCCCACTAGGTGTCCCCCTCCACTAGCATGTCCCCCCACTAGCGTGTCCCCCTCCATTGTCCCCCTCCAGAGGTGTCTCCACTAGGGACGCCTCCACTAGGTGTCCCCCTCCACTAGGTCTTACTCCACATCCCCCTGCTAGGTGTCCCCCCTCCACTAGGTGTCCCCCCACTAGGTGCCGGTGTCCCCCTCCACTAGGTGTCCCCCTCCACTAGGTGTCCCCCTCACTGTGTCCCCCCACTAGGTGAGCCCCTCCATAGAAGTAATTCCACTAGCTTGTCCCCCCACTAGGTCCCCCACTGGGCCCCCCACTGGGCTGTCGCCCCCCTTTGTGTCTGTAATAGGTTACCCCCAAGCCCTGCCACACTAGGTGTCCCCCCACTAGGTGTCCCCCCAGTAGGTTCCCAATCACTGTATCCCCCCACATTTAACCCCATGCTGTCCCCCACTAGGTTCAAGTTTCCTTTCACTAGGTGCCCCCCCACTAGGTGTCCCCCTCTGGATAAGTGTTTTCCTGTTTGCTTATGGCCGTATTTAGTTCAGTGGTCTAAGTAACAGCATCGGTTTGTGGTGCTACAAAGAATATAGATAAACTCTCTTGGTAAATAATGTGGTCTACAGCTTATCTTCAGAAACTCTACCTCAGGTGTGAGCAGTTGTTTACAAAACCTCAAGACCTCCTTAGATTTCATGCACCAGCAGTTGTTTACAAATATACATAGACCTCCGCCCCGTGTCTTACCAGAGGCCGGTGGTCTATCCTGCCGATAGTGTTTAACCTGCCAGCTGTATTTTGTTAATTTCGTCGTTTAGCCACGACTCGGTGAAACATAAGATATTCCAGTTTTTAATGTCCCGTTGATAAACGTGATCGTAGTTCGTCTATTTTATTTTCCATTGATTGTACGTTGGCTAATAGGACCGATGGTAAAGGGAGATTAACCGCTCGCCGTCGGATCCTTACAAGGCACTCAGACCTTCGTCCCCGATATCTCTGTCTCTTTCTCCTGCCAATGATGGGGATGGGGGCCCTGTCGGGCATCTGGGTGCCTTACCTACCCGTCCGACTCGTCTGGAGTAAATCCTACCCGTCCAACTTGTCTGGAGTAAATCCTACCCGTCCGACTCGTCTGGAGTAAATCCTACCCGTCCGACTCGTCTGGAGTAAATCCTACCCGTCCGACTCGTTAAAGGAAAAGGTTTCCTCCAGTACGGGTTGAGTAATCGCTGTCCTGATATCTAGAAGCTCTTTTCAGTCATAAGACACGGTGGCAGAAACATTATGTTCAAGTTAAGTTACAAATAACGCAAAAACACGCACAATGGCACAGTTGGTTAGGAGATCGTAAAACGGCAGCCATCTCCTCCGGTGACGAAACTCATTGCTTATGGAACCAAATACTAAACTTTTGAGTATTACAAATATAAGTGAATTTGTCCGAAGATTTTGGTCCTCTAAATTGGGGGACTATGTACAAAAAGTGGTGTAATTTCTAAACGATTCACCGAATATGGATGAAAATACCTCAAATTAGAGCTTGATATCTACACTTTAACCTCATAGTAATTATATCATTTAAAATCCAAAGTGCTGGAGTACAGAGCCAAAATAACAACAAATAAATCGCTGTCCCAATACTTCTGGAGAGCTCTGTATTATTGAATGAGTGTGTGTCTGTTCTATTTTTGACATGGTCAGTATTGTGATAACCAAACATGGAGGCAGCCAGAGGATCATTGAGGTGATGTCTTTTTCAGGGAAACAGATCTGTGTGTGTGTGTGTGAGGGGGGACTCCCAGGGAGAGGCTCCCAGGGAGAGGCAGGGGCCTGAGGGCAGATAGAGTGTAGGGTGGCTGGGTGAATAGGAGCCAGTCTCACACATTCCTGCTCCATGCCTGTATATGGCCATACACCAGGACCAGTCTGTCTCTATGATGTTTTCCTAATTCAATACAGCCAATCAAACGTTCAGAGGAAATTCAACTTGGCTTTGATGTCCATTCTGACAAAAATAGTTTCTCTGTTTTCATCCGTCTGTCTGACCTGCCGTAGTGACTCTAGCGACTCTAGATGTTTCATAGGTGAAACCCAGTTTCTAATTGAAACATTAAACTGGCTGTTATTGTGCTTTATGGTTCTGTATTATTATATTATATATTATTATATTATTATATTATGGTTCTCTAGCCACGGTCCTCTAGCCACGGTCCTCTAGCCACGGTCCTCTAGCCACGGTCCTCTAGCCACGGTCCTCTAGCCACGGTCCTCTAGCCACGGTCCTCTAGCCACGGTCCTCTAGCCACAGTCCTCGAGCCACAGTCCTCTAGCCACGGTCCTCTAGCCACGGTCCTCTAGCCACAGTCCTCGAGCCACAGTCCTCTAGCCACGGTCCTCTAGCCACGGTCCTCTAGCCACAGTCCTCGAGCCACGGTCCTCTAGCCACGGTCCTCTAGCCACGGTCCTCTAGCCACGTCCTCTAGCCACAGTCCTCTAGCCACGGTCCTCTAGCCACGGTCCTCTAGCCACGGTCCTCTAGCCACGGTCCTCTAGCCACGGTCCTCTAGCCACGGTTCTCATTAATAACATGGTTGTGTAGAGGGGTACTGAGGGGCATCATTAATAGCATGGTTGTATAGAGGATATAGCATGGTTGTATAGAGGATAGAGGGGTACTGAGGGGCATCATTAATAACATGGTTGTATAGAGGGGTACTGAGGGGCATCATTAATAGCATGGTTGTATAGAGGGGTACTGAGGGGCATCATTAATAGCATGGTTGTATAGAGGATATAACATGGTTGTATAGAGGGGTACTGAGGGGCATCATTAATAACATGGTTGTATAGAGGGGTACTGAGGGGCATCATTAATAACATGGTTGTATAGAGGACATAACATGGTTGTATAGAGGATATAACATGGTTGTATAGAGGGGTACTGAGGGGCATCATTAATAACATGGTTGTATAGAGGACATAACATGGTTGTATAGAGGATATAACATGGTTGTATAGAGGGGTACTGAGGGGCATCATTAATAACATGGTTGTATAGAGGACATAACATGGTTGTATAGAGGGGTACTGAGGGGCATCATTAATAGCATGGTTGTATAGAGGATAGAGGGGTACTGAGGGTCATTAATATGGTTGTAAAAAGGATAGAGGGGTACTGTGGGGAATCATTAATAACATGGTTGTATAGAGGGGTACTGAGGGGCATTATTAATAACATGGTTGAATAGAGGGGTACTGAGGGGCATCATTAATAACATGGTTGTATAGAGGATATAACATGATTGGGGTACTGAGGGGAATCATTAATAACATGGTTGAATAGAGGGGTACTGAGGGGCATTATTAATAACATGGTTGAATAGAGGGGTACTGAGGGGCATCATTAATAACATGGTTGTATAGAGGGTTGTACTAGAGGGGATATCATGGTTGTTTAGAGGATATAACATGGTTGTATAAAGGATAGAGGGGTACTGAGGGGAATCATTAATAACATGGTTGTATAGAGGGGTACTGAGGGGCATCATTAATAACATGGTTGAATAGAGGGGTACTGAGGGGCATCATTAATAACATGGTTGTACTGAGGGGCATCATTAATAACATGGTTGTATAGAGGATAGAGGGGTACTGAGGGGCATCATTAATAACATGGTTGTATAGAGGGCATATTAATAACATGGGGTACTGAGGGGGCATCATTAATAACATGGTTGTATAGAGGGGTACTGAGGGGCATCATTAATAACATGGTTGTATAGAGGATAGAGGGGTACTGAGGGGCATCATTAATAACATGGTTGAATAGAGGGGTACTGAGGGGAATCATTAATAACATGGTTGTATAGAGGATAGAGGGGTACTGAGGGGCATCATTAATAACATGGTTGAATAGAGGGGTACTGAGGGGCATCATCATTAATAGACATGGTTGAATAGAGGATACTGAGGGGCATCATTAATAGCATGGTTGAATAGAGGGGTACTGAGGGGCATCATTAATAACATGGTTGAATAGAGGGGTACTGAGGGGCATCATTAATAGCATGGTTGAATAGAGGGGTACTGAGGGGCATCATTAATAACATGGTTGAATAGAGGGGTACTGAGGGGCATCATTAATAACATGGTTGAATAGAGGGGTACTGAGGGGCATCATTAATAGCATGGTTGAATAGAGGGGTACTGAGGGGCATCATTAATAACATGGTTGTATAGAGGGGTACTGAGGGGCATCATTAATAGCATGGTTGAATAGAGGGGTACTGAGGGGCATCATTAATAACATGGTTGTATAGAGGGGTACTGAGGGGCATCATTAATAACATGGTTGATAGAGGGGTAGAGGGGTTGAATAGAGGGGTACTGAGGGGCATCATTAATAACATGGTTGAATAGAGGGGTACTGAGGGGCATCATTAATAACATGGTTGAATAGAGGGGTACTGAGGGGCATCATTAATAACATGGTTGAATAGAGGGGTACTGAGGGGCATCATTAATAACATGGTTGTATAGAGGGTACTGAGGGGCATCATTAATAGCATGGTTGTATAGAGGGGTACTGAGGGGCATCATTAATAACATGGTTGTATAGAGGGGTACTGAGGGGCATCATTAATAATTATGGTTGAATAGAGGGGTACTGAGGGCATCATTAATAACATGGTTGAATAGAGGGGTACTGAGGGGCATCATTAATAACATGGTTGTATAGAGGGGTACTGAGGGTCTGCATCATTAATAACCTATGGTTGTATAGACTCTGTACTGACTACAGTCTGACATCATTAATAACCCCTATGGTCTGTATAGACTCTGTCCCCTAGACTACAGTCTGACCACCTCCATTATGACTCTGTCCCCTAGACTACTGAGGGACTACAGTCTGACCACCTCCATTATGACTCTGTCCCCTAGACTACAGTCTGACCTCCATTATGACTCTGTCCCCTAGACTACAGTCTGACCACCTGACCCTCCATTATGACTCTGTCCCCTAGACTACAGTCTGACCACTGACTCCCCCTATTATGACTCTGTCCCCTAGACTACAGTCTGACCACCTCCATTATGGCTCTGTCCCCTAGACTACAGTCTGACCACCTCCATTATGACTCCCCTAGACTACAGTCTGACCTCCATTATGACTCTGTCCCCTACACAGTCTGACCTCCATTATGACTCTGTCCCCTAGACTACAGTCTGACCACCTCCATTATGACTCTGTCCCCTAGACTACAGTCTGACCTCCATTATGACTCTGTCCCCTAGACTACAGTCTGACCTCCATTATGACTCTGTCCATACAGTCTGACCACCTCCATTATGACTCTGTCCCCTAGACTACAGTCTGACCATTATGACCTCCATTATGACTCTGTCCCCTAGACTACAGTCTGACCACCTCCATTATGACTCTGTCCCCTAGACTACAGTCTGACCACCTCCATTATGACTCTGTCCCCTAGACTACAGTCTGACCACCTCCATTATGACTCTGTCCCCTAGACTACAGTCTGACCACCTCCATTATGACTCTGTCCCCTACAGTCTGACAGTCTGTCCCCTACCAGTCTGACTCCATTATGACTCTGTCCCCTAGACTACAGTCTGACCAACTCCATTATGACTCTGTCCCCTAGACTACAGTCTGACCACCTCCATTATGACTCTGTCCCCTAGACTACAGTCTGCCCAACTCCATTATGACTCTGTCCCCTAGACTACAGTCTGACCTCCTCCATTATGACTCTGTCCCCTAGACTACAGTCTGCCCAACTCCATTATGACTCTGTCCCCTAGACTACAGTCTGACCTCCATTATGACTCTGTCCCCTAGACTACAGTCTGACCTCCATTATGACTCTGTCCCCTAGACTACAGTCTGACCACCTCCATTATGACTCTGTCCCCTAGACTACAGTCTGACCTCCATTATGACTCTGTCCCCTAGACTACAGTCTGACCTCCATTATGACTCTGTCCCCTAGACTACAGTCTGACCTCCATTATGGCTCTGTCCCCTAGACTACAGTCTGACCTCCATTATGACTCTGTCCCCTAGACTACAGTCTGACCTCCATTATGACTCTGTCCCCTAGACTACAGTCTGACCACCTCCATTATGACTCTGTCCCCTAGACTACAGTCTGACCACCTCCATTATGACTCTGTCCCCTAGACTACAGTCTGACCACCTCCATTATGACTCTGTCCCCTAGACTACAGTCTGACCACCTCCATTATGACTCTGTCCCCTAGACTACAGTCTGACCCATTATGACTCTGTCCCCTAGACTACAGTCTGACCACTCCATTATGACTCTGTCCCCTAGACTACAGTCTGACCACCTCCATTATGACTCTGTCCCCTAGACTACAGTCTGACCACCTCCATTATGACTACAGTCTGACCTCCATTATGACTCTGTCCCCTAGACTACAGTCTGACCACCTCCATTATGACTCTGTCCCCTAGACTACAGTCTGACCACCTCCATTATGACTCTGTCCCCTAGACTACAGTCTGACCTCCATTATGACTCTGTCCCCTAGACTACAGTCTGACCACCTCCATTATGACTCTGTCCCCTAGACTACAGTCTGACCTCCATTATGACTCTGTCCCCTAGACTACAGTCTACATTATGTCTGTCCCCTACCAGTCTGACTCCATTATGACTCTGTCCCCTAGACTACATTATGTCTGACCAGTCTGACTCCATTATGACTCTGTCCCCTAGACTACAGTCTGACCCCATCCATTATGACTCTGTCCCCTAGACTACAGTCTGACCACCTCCATTATGACTCTGTCCCCTAGACTACAGTCTGACCTCCATTATGACCATCCCCTAGACTACAGTCTGACCACTCCATTATGACTCCCCTAGACTACAGTCTGACCATTATGACTCTGTCCCCTAGACTACAGTCTGACCTCCATTATGACTCTGTCCCCTAGACTACAGTCTGACCTCCTCCATTATGACTCTGTCCCCTACAGTCTGACCACCTCCATTATGACTCCCTGACTACAGTCTGACCTCCATTATGACTCTGTCCCCTAGACTACAGTCTGACCACCTCCATTATGACTCTGTCCCCTAGACTACAGTCTGACCACCTCCATTATGACTCTGTCCCCTAGACTACAGTCTGACCACCTCCATTATGACTCTGTCCCCTAGACTACAGTCTGACCACCTCCATTATGACTCTGTCCCCTAGACTACAGTCTGACCACCATTATGACTCTGTCCCCTAGACTACAGTCTGACCTCCATTATGACTCTGTCCCCTAGACTACAGTCTGACCTCCATTATGACTCTGTCCCCTAGACTACAGTCTGACCTCCATTATGACTCTGTCCCCTAGACTACAGTCTGACCTCCATTATGACTCTGTCCCCTAGACTACAGTCTGACCTCCATTATGACTCTGTCCCCTAGACTACAGTCTGACCTCCCCCTATTATGACTCTGTCCCCTAGACTACAGTCTGACCTCCATTATGACTCTGTCCCCTAGACTACAGTCTGACCTCCATTATGACTCTGTCCCCTAGACTACAGTCTGACCACCTCCATTATGACTCTGTCCCCTAGACTACAGTCTGACCTCCATTATGACTCTGTCCCCTAGACTACAGTCTGACCACCTCCATTATGACTCTGTCCCCTACAGTCTGACTCCATTATGACTCTGTCCCCTAGACTACAGTCTGACCACCTCCATTATGACTCTGTCCCCTAGACTACAGTCTGACCACCTCCATTATGGCTCTGTCCCCTAGACTACAGTCTGACCACCTCCATTATGACTCTGTCCCCTAGACTACAGTCTGACCTCCATTATGACTCTGTCCCCTAGACTACAGTCTGACCACCTCCATTATGACTCTGTCCCCTAGACTACAGTCTGACCTCCATTATGACTCTGTCCCCTAGACTACAGTCTGACCACCTCCATTATGACTCTGTTCCCTAGACTACAGTCTGACCACCTCCATTATGACTCTGTCCCCTAGACTACAGTCTGACCACCTCCATTATGACTCTGTCCCCTAGACTACAGTCTGCCCACCTCCATTATGACTCTGTCCCCTAGACTACAGTCTGACCTCCATTATGACTCTGTCCCCTTATGACCTCCATTATGACTCTGTCCCCTAGACTACAGTCTGACCTCCATTATGACTCTGTCCCCTAGACTACAGTCTGACCACCTCCATTATGACTCTGTCCCCTAGACTACAGTCTGACCACTCTCCATTATGACTCCATGTCCCCTAGACTACAGTCTGACCTCCATTATGACTCTGTCCCCTAGACTACAGTCTGACCACCTCCATTATGACTCTGTCCCCTAGACTACAGTCTGACCACCTCCATTATGACTCTGTCCCCTAGACTACAGTCTGACCACCTCCATTATGACTCTGTCCCCTAGACTACAGTCTGACCTCCATTATGACAGACTACAGTCTGACCTCCATTATGACTCTGTCCCCTAGACTACAGTCTGACCTCCATTATGACTCTGTCCCCTAGACTACAGTCTGACCACCTCCATTATGACTCTGTCCCCTAGACTACAGTCTGACCACCTCCATTATGACTCTGTCCCCTAGACTACAGTCTGACCACCTCCATTATGACTCTGTCCCCTAGACTACAGTCTGACCACCTCCATTATGACTCTGTCCCCTAGACTACAGTCTGACCTCCATTATGACTCTGTCCCCTAGAGTCTGACCAGTCCTCCATTATGACTCTGTCCCCTAGACTACAGTCTGACCACCTCCATTATGACTCTGTCCCCTAGACTACAGTCTGCCCAACTCCATTATGACTCTGTCCCCTAGACTACAGTCTGACCACCTCCATTATGACTCTGTCCCCTAGACTACAGTCTGACCTCCATTATGACTCTGTCCCCTAGACTACAGTCTGACCTCCATTATGACTCTGTCCCCTAGACTACAGTCTGACCTCCATTATGACTCTGTCCCCTAGACTACAGTCTGCCCACCTCCATTATGACTCTGTCCCCTAGACTACAGTCTGACCACCTCCATTATGACTCTGTCCCCTAGACTACAGTCTGACCACCTCCATTATGACTCTGTCCCCTAGTCTGACTCTGTCCCCTACAGTCTGACCACCTCCATTATGACTCTGTCCCCTAGACTACAGTCTGACCTCCATTATGACTCTGTCCCCTAGACTACAGTCTGACCACCATTATGACTCTGTCCCCTGACTCCATTATGACTCTGTCCCCTAGACTACAGTCTGACCTCCATTATGACTCTGTCCCCTAGACTACAGTCTGACCTCCATTATGACTCTGTCCCCTAGACTACAGTCTGACCTCCATTATGACTCTGTCCCCTAGACTACAGTCTGACCTCCATTATGACTCTGTCCCCTAGACTACAGTCTGACCTCCATTATGACTCTGTCCCCTAGACTACAGTCTGACCACCTCCATTATGACTCTGTCCCCTAGACTACAGTCTGACCACCTCCATTATGACTCTGTCCCCTAGACTACAGTCTGACCACCTCCATTATGACTCTGTCCCCTAGACTACAGTCTGACCTCCATTATGACTCTGTCCCCTAGACTACAGTCTGACCACCTGACTCTGTCCCCTAGACTACAGTCTGACCACCTCCATTATGACTCTGTCCCCTAGACTACAGTCTGACCACCTCCATTATGACTCTGTCCCCTAGACTACAGTCTGACCACCTCCATTATGACTCTGTCCCCTAGACTACAGTCTGACCAGACCTCCATTATGACTCTGTCCCCTAGACTACAGTCTGACCTCCATTATGACTCTGTCCCCTAGACTACAGTCTGACCACCTCCATTATGACTCTGTCCCCTAGACTACAGTCTGACCACCTCCATTATGACTCTGTCCCCTAGACTACAGTCTGACCTCCATTATGGCTCTGTCCCCTAGACTACAGTCTGACCACCTCCATTATGACTCTGTCCCCTAGACTACAGTCTGACCACCTCCATTATGACTCTGTCCCCTAGACTACAGTCTGACCTCCATTATGACTCTGTCCCTAGACTACAGACTATTATGACAGTCTGACCACCTCCATTATGACTCTGTCCCCTAGACTACAGTCTGACCACCTCCATTATGACTCTGTCCCCTAGACTACAGTCTGACCACCTCCATTATGACTCTGTCCCTAGACTACAGTCTGACCACTCCATTATGACTCTGTCCCCTAGACTACAGTCTGACCTCTGTCCCCTAGACTACAGTCCCATTATGACTCTGTCCCCTAGACTACAGTCTGACCACCTCCATTATGACTCTGTCCCCTAGACTACAGTCTGCCCACCTCCATTATGACTCTGTCCCCTAGACTACAGTCTGACCACCTCCATTATGACTCTGTCCCCTAGACTACAGTCTGACCACCTCCATTATGACTCTGTCCCCTAGACTACAGTCTGACCACCTGTCCCCTATTACCACCTGACTCTGTCCCCTAGACTACAGTCTGACCACCTCCATTATGACTCTGTCCCCTAGACTACAGTCTGACCTCCATTATGACTCTGTCCCTAGACTACAGTCTGCCCACCTCCATTATGGCTCTGTCCCCTAGACTACAGTCTGACCACCTCCATTATGACTCTGTCCCCTAGACTACAGTCTGACCACCTCCATTATGACTCTGTCCCCTAGACTACAGTCTGACCACCTCCATTATGACTCTGTCCCCTAGACTACAGTCTGACCACCTCCATTATGACTCTGTTCCCTAGACTACAGTCTGACCACCTCCATTATGACTCTGTCCCCTAGACTACAGTCTGACCTCCTCCATTATGACTCTGTTCCCTAGACTACAGTCTGACCTCCATTATGACTCTGTCCCCTAGACTACAGTCTGACCACCTCCATGATGACTCTGTCCCCTAGACTACAGTCTGACCACCTCCATTATGACTCTGTCCCCTAGACTACAGTCTGACCACCTCCATTATGACTCTGTCCCCTAGACTACAGTCTGACCACCTCCATTATGACTCTGTCCCCTAGACTACAGTCTGACCACCTCCATTATGACTCTGTCCCCTAGACTACAGTCTGACCACCTCCATTATGACTCTGTCCCCTAGACTACAGTCTGACCTCCTCCATTATGACTCTGTTCCTAGAGGGGGTGTCTATCTGCTGTCTGCCTTAGAGAGATCACTAACATACCTAAGACCTCTAGTAACCCCCCTCCCAACCCCCAGGTATAAGGACTACAGAGAGCCTCCATGGTCAGCTGAAGCCTACCAGTTCTCTAAAACCTACTGGGCCGTCCTTGCTGCCAGACTGGCCTTCGTCATCCTGTTCCAGGTACAGTACCACAAATAACAGGGACACCTATGAACATTTAAACATTCCTTTAGTCAGGAGATATTCTGTATGTACAGTACCACAAATATCAGGGACACCTATGAACATTTAAACATTCCTTTAGTCAGGAGATATTCTGTATGTACAGTACCAGTCAAAAGTTTGGACACCTACTAGCCACCCTTTGCCTTGATGACAGCTTTGCAAACTCTTGGCATTCTCTCAACCAACTTTACCTGGAATGCTTTTCCAACATTCTTGAAGGAGTTCCCACTTTTGCTGAGCACTTGTTGGCTACTTTTCCTTCACTCTGCGGTCCAACTCATCCCAAACTATTTGAATTGGGTTGAGGTCAGGTGATTGTGGAGGCCAGGTCATCTGATGCAGCACCAGGTGTGGAGGTGTGTTGGGTCATTGTCCTGTTGAAAAACAAATGATAGTCCCACTGAACACAAACCAGATGGGATTGAGCATCGTTGCAGAATGCTCTGGTAGCCATGTTGGTTAAGTGTGCCTTGAATTCTAAGTCAATCACTGACCGTATCACCAGCAAAGCACCATCACACCTCCTCCTCCATGCTTCACGGTGGGAACCACACATGCGGAGATCATTGGTTCACCTACTCTGTCTCCCAAAGACACGGTTAGAACCAAAAATCTCAAATTTGGACTCATCACCAAAGGACAGATTTCAATCAGTCTGATGTCTATTGCTCATGTGTTTTGGCCCAATCAAGTCTCTTCTTCTCATTGGTGTCCTTTAGTAGTGGTTTTTTTGCAGCCATGAGGGCCTTGATTCACGCAGTCTCCTCTGAACAATTGTTGTTGAGATGTGTCTGTTACGTGAACTCTGTTACGTGAACTCTATTATTCTAAAATGTAGAAAATTGTAAAAAAAATAAAATAAACTTGAATGAGTAGAGTTGTCCAAACTGTTGACTGGTACTGTATGTAATATAAAACTGACTCTGGAACAGTTACCTGGTACTGTATGTAATATAAAACTGACTCTGGAACAGTTACCTGGTACTGTATGTAATATCAAACTGACTCTGGAACAGTTACCTGGTACTGTATGTAATATCAAACTGACTCTGGAACAGTTACCTGGTACTGTATGTAATATCAAACTGACTCTGGAACAGTTACCTGGTACTGTATGTAATATCAAACTGACTCTGGAACAGTTACCTGGTACAATGATCAGTGTGGTTGGACAACTGTGTTTGAAGTGTGGTTGGACCACTGTGGTTGTAGTGTGGTTGGACCACTCTGGTTGTAGTGTGGTTGGACAACTGTGGTTGCAATGTGGTTGGACCACTGTGGTTCTAGTGTGGTTGGACCAATGATCAGTGTGGTTGGACCATTGTGGTTCTAGTGTGGTTGGACCAATGATCAGTGTGGTTGGACCAATGATCAGTGTGGTTGGACCACTGTGGTTGTAGTGTGGTTGGACCACTGTGGTTGTAGTGTTGTTGGACCACTGTGGTTGTAGTGTGGTTGGACCACTGTGGTTGTAGTGTGGTTGGACCACTGTGGTTGTAGTATTGTTGGACCACTGTGGTTGTAGTGTGGTTGGACCACTGGTTGTAGTGTGGTTGGACCACTGTGGTTGTAGTATTGTTGGACCACTGTGGTTGTAGTGTGGTTGGACCACTGTGGTTGTAGTATTGTTGGACCACTGTGGTTGCAATGTGGTTGGACCACTGTGGTTGTAGTGTGGTTGGACCATTGTGGTTGCAGTGTGGTTGGACCAATGATCAGTGTGGTTGGACCATTGTGGTTGCAGTGTGGTTGGACCAATGATCAGTGTGGTTGGACCATTGTGGTTGCAGTGTGGTTGGACCAATGATCAGTGTGGTTGGACCATTGTGGTTGCAGTGTGGTTGGACCATTGTGGTTGCAGTGTGGTTGGACCAATGATCAGTGTGGTTGGACCATTGTGGTTGCAGTGTGGTTGGACCAATGATCAGTGTGGTTGCACCATTGTGGTTGCAGTGTGGTTGGACCAATGATCAGTGTGGTTGGACCAATGATCAGTGTGGTTGGACCAATGATCAGTGTGGTTGGACCATTGTGGTTGCAGTGTGGTTGGACCAATGATCAGTGTGGTTGGACCACTGTGGTTGCAGTGTGGTTGGACCAATGATCAGTGTGGTTGGACCAATGATCAGTGTGGTTGGACCATTGTGGTTGCAGTGTGGTTGGACCAATAATCAGTGTGGTTGGACCACTGTGGTTGCAGTGTGGTTGGACCAATGATCAGTGTGGTTGGACCAATGATCAGCGTGGTTGGACCAATGATCAGTGTGGTTGGACCAATGATCAGTGTGGTCGGACCAATGATCAGTGTGGTTGGACCACTGTGGTTGCAGTGTGGTTGGACCAATGATCAGTGTGGTTGGACCATTGATCAGTGTGGTTGGACCAATGATCCGTGTGGTTGGACCAATGATCAGTGTGGTTGGACCATTGATCAGTGTGGTTGGACCATTGATCAGTGTGGTTGGACCATTGATCAGTGTGGTTGGACCATTGATCAGTGTGGTTGAACCATTGATCAGTGTGGTTGGACCACTGTGGTTGCAGTGTGGTTGTATTTTAGTCACAGTGGAGCATTTATCAGATGATTCAGTACATCACCAACCAGTTTAACAAACTCCTGTCTTCTGTTGTCCCTTTGTGCTCCATCCTTCCTTCACTCTCCACCCACGTCCACGACGCTGTCTCCACCAGAACCTGGTGATGTTCCTGAGCCTGCTGGTTGCCTGGGTGATCCCAGACGTACCGAAGAACATCAGTGAGCAGCTGAAGAGAGAGAAGACTCTGCTGGTGGACGTGTTCCTCCGGGAGGAGAAGGACAAGTTCCACCTCCTCCAGAGCCTCTTCTCCTCCAAGGACCAGCCCAGCCAGGGTCACCCCAACACGGCCCACTTCCGTACTCTACCCCTAGGCCTCTCTCAGGGCCTAGGCCAGCCCCGGGGCGGAGAGGGAGGAATCCCGGGGCGAGATGCAGGGCTGCCAGTTTCAGTCAGTTCACCAGACAGATGTCCATGTCTCCTAGCAACAACGCAGGCCGACAGATGTCCATGTCTCCTAGCAACGACGCAGCCCGACACACAGCGGTCTGACACGCTACTGTAGCGGTTGGATACAAACGTTCTTTATCCCCACAGGAGAAGTTCAGACGCTAGTGTGGTAGCTACATGGAGTCCGAATGCTCCTCTGAGATTCTCTCACCCATGTAGACTTGGTGTTCTCTTTCTGAAGCAGTGTGATGATGGAACATACCGATCATGGACTTGTTCTTCTGGCCGCGATAATCTACGTATTCTTGACCATTGTATGATAATCTGCATGATGAGAAGTGACTGTATAGTTCCCTTAAGGAAAAACACCTTCAGCCTGACGGTCTTCTCTGAGAGAGCTTTCCCATGTCTGGAACACACGTGGAGCTGCTGTTTACCTTCACCAATAACCTAAAGACATGGCCAACGGACAGTCAGGTGTGTCAACACCATCCCTCAGCTGTGTAGACCTGCTTTCCATGCTGTCTGCTATACAGTCAGGTGTGTCAACACCATCCCTCAGCTGTGTAGACCTGCTTTCCATGCTGTCTGCTATACAGTCTTTTTCTGTCATGCTGTTTGGTTGCTTTTTGTGTTGTTGCTTTCTGTCTGTCTGTGTTACTGGTCATATGTTGGTCTGTCTGTGTTACTGGTTATATGTTGCTCTGTCTGTGTTACTGGTTATATGTTGCGCTGTCTGTGTTACTGGTTATATGTTGCTCTGTCTGTGTCTCTGTCTGTCTGTGTTACTGGTCATATGTTGGTCTGTCTGTGTTACTGGTCATATGTTGGTCTGTCTGTGTTACTGGTCATATGTTGGTCTGTCTGTGTTACTGGTCATATGTTGCTCTGTCTGTGTTACTGGTCATATGTTGCTCTGTCTGTGTTACTGGTTATATGTTGCTCTGTCTGTGTCTCTGTCTGTCTGTGTTACTGGTTATATGTTGCTCTGTCTGTGTTACTGGTTATATGTTGCTCTGTCTGTGTCTCTGTCTGTCTGTGTTACTGGTTATATGTTGCTCTGTCTGTGTTACTGGTCATATGTTGCTCTGTCTGAGTTACTGGTCATATGTTGCTCTGTCTGAGTTACTGGTCATATGTTGCTCTGTCTGTGTTACTGGTCATATGTTGCTCTGTCTGTTACTGGTTATATGTTGCTCTGTCTGTTACTGGTTATATGTTGCTCTGTCTGTTACTGGTCATATGTTGCTCTGTCTGTTACTGGTCATATGTTGCTCTGTCTGTTACTGGTTATATGTTGCTCTGTCTGTGTTACTGGTTATATGTTGCTCTGTCTGTGTTACTGGTTATATGTTGCTCTGTCTGTTACTGGTTATATGTTGCTCTGTCTGTGTCTCTGTCTGTCTGTGTTACTGGTTATATGTTGCTCTGTCTGTGTTACTGGTCATATGTTGCTCTGTCTGAGTTACTGGTCATATGTTGCTCTGTCTGAGTTACTGGTCATATGTTGCTCTGTCTGTGTTACTGGTCATATGTTGCTCTGTCTGTTACTGGTTATATGTTGCTCTGTCTGTTACTGGTTATATGTTGCTCTGTCTGTTACTGGTCATATGTTGCTCTGTCTGTTACTGGTCATATGTTGCTCTGTCTGTTACTGGTTATATGTTGCTCTGTCTGTGTTACTGGTTATATGTTGCTCTGTCTGTGTTACTGGTTATATGTTGCTCTGTCTGTTACTGGTTATATGTTGCTCTGTCTGTGTCTCTGTCTGTCTGTGTTACTGGTTATATGTTGCTCTGTCTGTGTTACTGGTTATATGTTGCTCTGTCTGTGTTACTGGTTATATGTTGCTCTGTCTGTGTTACTGGTTATATGTTGCTCTGTCTGTGTCTCTGTCTGTCTGTGTTACTGGTCATATGTTGGTCTGTCTGTGTTACTGGTCATATGTTGGTCTGTCTGTGTTACTGGTCATATGTTGGTCTGTCTGTGTTACTGGTCATATGTTGCTCTGTCTGTGTTACTGGTCATATGTTGCTCTGTCTGTGTTACTGGTTATATGTTGCTCTGTCTGTGTCTCTGTCTGTCTGTGTTACTGGTTATATGTTGCTCTGTCTGTGTTACTGGTTATATGTTGCTCTGTCTGTGTCTCTGTCTGTCTGTGTTACTGGTTATATGTTGCTCTGTCTGTGTTACTGGTCATATGTTGCTCTGTCTGAGTTACTGGTCATATGTTGCTCTGTCTGTGTTACTGGTCATATGTTGCTCTGTCTGTTACTGGTTATATGTTGCTCTGTCTGTGTTACTGGTTATATGTTGCTCTGTCTGCGTTACTGGTTATATGTTGCTCTGTCTGTTACTGGTTATATGTTGCTCTGTCTGTGTCTCTGTCTGTCTGTGTTACTGGTTATATGTTGCTCTGTCTGTGTTACTGGTTATATGTTGCTCTGTCTGTGTTACTGGTTATATGTTGCTCTGTCTGTGTTACTGGTCATATGTTGCTCTGTCTGTGTTACTGGTTATATGTTGCTCTGTCTGTGTTACTGGTTATATGTTGCTCTGTCTGTGTTACTGGTCATATGTTGCTCTGTCTGTGTTACTGGTTATATGTTGCTCTGTCTGTGTCTCTGTCTGTCTGTGTTACTGGTCATATGTTGCTCTGTCTGTGTCTCTGTCTGTCTGTGTTACTGGTTATATGTTGTTCTGTCTGTGCTTATTGTCTGTCTGTGTTACTGGTCATATGTTGCGCTGCTTATTGTCTGTCTGTCTGTGTTACTGGTTATATGTTGCTCTGTCTGTGCTTATTGTCTGTCTGTGTTACTGGTTATATGTTGCGCTGCTTATTGTCTGTCTGTGTTACTGGTTATATGTTGCTCTGTCTGTGATTATTGTCTGTCTGTGTTACTGGTTATATGTTGCTCTGTCTGTGCTTATTGTCTGTCTGTGTTACTGGTCATATGTTGCTCTGTCTGTGTTACTGGTCATATGTTGCGCTGCTTATTGTCTGTCTGTGTTGTTATTGGATTTGTTTTTCCCAGGTACTCTGGTCGAAAATGATCCAGCTGGCTAAAACCATCACCTTTACAGAAATGTTGATAAATGTGTACTGTTCCTGTAAAAAAATAAAACTTAAGAATAATAATTAAAAAGATTGGGTAATGTATAGAATATCAAGGTCCAGTGTGTATAACTGGGTAATGTACATGTTGAGGTCCAGAGTGTATAACTGGGTAATGTACATGTTGAGGTCCAGAGTGTATAACTGGGTAATGTACATGTTGAGGTCCAGAGTGTATAACTGGGTAATGTACATGTTGAGGCCCAGAGTGTATAACTGGGTAATGTACATGTTGAGGTCCAGAGTGTATAACTGGGTAATGTACATGTTGAGGCCCAGAGTGTATAACTGGGTAATGTACATGTTGAGGTCCAGAGTGTATAACTGGGTGATGTACATGTTGAGGTCCAGAGTGTATAACTGGGTAATGTACATGTTGAGGTCCAGAGTGTATAACTGGGTAATGTACATGTTGAGGCCCAGAGTATATAACTGGGTAATGTACATGTTGAGGCCCAGAGTGTATAACTGGGTAATGTACATGTTGAGGTCCAGAGTGTATAACTGGGTAATGTACATGTTGAGGTCCAGAGTGTATAACTGGGTAATGTACATGTTGAGGCCCAGAGTGTATAACTGGGTAATGTACATGTTGAGGCCCAGAGTGTATAACTGGGTAATGTACATGTTGAGGCCCAGAGTGTATAACTGGGTAATGTACATGTTGAGGTTCAGAGTGTACAACTGGGTAATGTACATGTTGAGGCCCAGAGTGTATAACTGGGTAATGTACTTGTTGAGGTCCAGAGTGTATAACTGGGTAATGTACATGTTGAGGCCCAGAGTGTATAACTGGGTAATGTACATGTTGAGGCCCAGAGTGTATAACTGGGTAATGTACATGTTGAGGTCCCAGAGTGTATAACTGGGTAATGTACATGTTGAGGCCCAGAGTGTATAACTGGGTAATGTACATGTTGAGGCCCAGAGTGTATAACTGGGTAATGTATAACTGGGTAATGTTGTTGAGGCCCAGAGTGTATAACTGGGTGATGTACATGTTGAGGTCCAGAGTGTATAACTGGGTAATGTACATGTTGAGGCCCAGAGTGTATAACTGGGTAATGTACATGTTGAGGCCCAGAGTGTATAACTGGGTAATGTACATGTTGAGGCCCAGAGTTTATAACTGGGTAATGTACATGTTGAGGTCCAGAGTGTATAACTGGGTAATGTACATGTTGAGGTGTTAGCATCTTTCACATTTCACAGGTGTTAGCATCTGTCACATTTCACAGGTGTTAGCATCTGTCACATTTCACAGGTGTTAGCATCTGTCACATTTCACAGGTGTTAGCATCTTTCACATTTCACAGGTGTTAGCATCTGTCACATTTCACAGGTGTTAGCATCTGTCACATTTCACAGGTGTTAGCATCTTTCACATTTCACAGGTGTTAGCATCTGTCACATTTCACAGGTGTTAGCATCTTTCACATTTCACAGGTGTTAGCATCTGTCACATTTCACAGGTGTTAGCATCTGTCACATTTCACAGGTGTTAGCATCTGTCACATTTCACAGGTGTTAGCATCTGTCACATTTCACAGGTGTTAGCATCTGTCACATTTCACAGGTGTTAGCATCTTTCACATTTCACAGGTGTTAGCATCTGTCACATTTCACAGGTGTTAGCATCTTTCACATTTCACAGGTGTTAGCATCTGTCACATTTCACAGGTGTTAGCATCTGTCACATTTCACAGGTGTTAGCATCTGTCACATTTCACAGGTGTTAGCATCTGTCACATTTCACAGGTGTTAGCATCTGTCACATTTCCCAAGAGGAGGGGACATTTGGTCCATATTCTTGCCTGTAACTTGGAAAGAGAGGGTGGAGCTTTTCGTTCCGGTTCATTCTATCTCTTCTCTTAAAGCCCATGCAGTTGTTGAAAGTGTATTTTTAAATCATCATCATTGTACGGCTAATAAATCACTGTTTATTTCATGAAAATAACGTCAAATATATTTTGGTCATTTATTTCGCCGAGCCTCATTTTGCCATTGAAATGCTCAGTCTGATCATGTGGCCGTGTTGATACAAATGTAATGTACAGAGCCCTGATTGGCAGATAGGATGGTCCAGACCTGGGATTCCCAAACTCGGTGCTGGGGCCCCTTGGGTGGACCTTTTGGTTTGTCCCCCAGCACTACTCTGCTGATTCAGATAATCACGGACCTTTTGGTTTGTCCCCCAGCACTACTCCACTGATTCAGATAATCACGGACCTTTTGGTTTGTCCCCCAGCACTACTCTGCTGATTCAGATAATCACGGACCTTTTGGTTTGTCCCCCAGCACTACTCTGCTGATTCAGATAATCACAGACCTTTTGGTTTGTCCCCCAGCACTACGCCACTGATTCAGATAATCACGGACCTTTTGGTTTGTCCCCCAGCACTACTCCACTGATTCAGATAATCACGGACCTTTTGGTTTGTCCCCCAGCACTACTCCACTGATTCAGATAATCACGGACCTTTTGGTTTGTCCCCCAGCACTACTCCACTGATTCAGATAATCACGGACCTTTTGGTTTGTCCCCCAGCACTACTCCACTGATTCAGATAATCACGGACCTTTTGGTTTGTCCCCCAGCACTACGCCACTGATTCAGATAATCACGGACCTTTTGGTTTGTCCCCCAGCACTACTCCACTGATTCAGATAATCACGGACCTTTTGGTTTGTCCCCCAGCACTACTCCGCTGATTCAGATAATCACGGACCTTTTGGTTTGTCCCCCAGCACTACTCTGCTGATTCAGATAATCACAGACCTTTTGGTTTGTCCCCCAGCACTACTCTGCTGATTCAGATAATCACGGACCTTTTGGTTTGTCCCCCAGCACTAATCCACTGATTCAGATAATCACGGACCTTTTGGTTTGTCCCCCAGCACTACTCCACTGATTCAGATAATCACGGACCTTTTGGTTTGTCCCCCAGCACTACTCCGCTTATTCAGATAATCACGGACCTTTTGGTTTGTCCCCCAGCACTACTCCACTGATTCAGATAATCACGGACCTTTTGGTTTGTCCCCCAGCACTACTCCGCTTATTCAGATAATCACGGACCTTTTGGTTTGTCCCCCAG
This sequence comes from Oncorhynchus keta, assembly GCF_023373465.1. Classification (NCBI taxonomy): domain Eukaryota; kingdom Metazoa; phylum Chordata; class Actinopteri; order Salmoniformes; family Salmonidae; genus Oncorhynchus; species Oncorhynchus keta. The sequence continues at coordinate 222,789 of NW_026287502.1, read as the reverse complement.
CACTACTCCTCTGATTCAGATAATCACGGACCTTTTGGTTTGTCCCCCAGCACTACTCCGCTTATTCAGATAATCACGGACCTTTTGGTTTGTCCCCCAGCACTACTCCACTGATTCAGATAATCACGGACCTTTTGGTTTGTCCCCCAGCACTACTCCACTGATTCAGATAATCACGGACCTTTTGGTTTGTCCCCCAGCACTACTCCTCTGATTCAGATAATCACAGACCTTTTGGTTTGTCCCCCAGCACTACTCCACTGATTCAGATAATCACTGACCTTTTGGTTTGTCCCCCAGCACTACTCTGCTGATTCAGATAATCACAGACCTTTTGGTTTGTCCCCCAGCACTACTCCTCTGATTCAGATAATCACAGACCTTTTGGTTTGTCCCCCAGCACTACTCCACTGATTCAGATAATCACAGACCTTTTGGTTTGTCCCCCAGCACTACTCCACTGATTCAGATAATCACTGACCTTTTGGTTTGTCCCCCAGCACTACTCTGCTGATTCAGATAATCACGGACCTTTTGGTTTGTCCCCCAGCACTACTCCACTGATTCAGATAATCACTGACCTTTTGGTTTGTCCCCCAGCACTACTCCTCTGATTCAGATAATCACGGACCTTTTGGTTTGTCCCCCAGCACTACTCCACTGATTCAGATAATCACGGACCTTTTGGTTTGTCCCCCAGCACTACTCCACTGATTCAGATAATCACAGACCTTTTGGTTTGTCCCCCAGCACTACTCCACTGATTCAGATAATCACGGACCTTTTGGTTTGTCCCCCAGCACTACTCCTCTGATTCAGATAATCACGGACCTTTTGGTTTGTCCCCCAGCACTACTCCACTGATTCAGATAATCACAGACCTTTTGGTTTGTCCCCCAGCACTACTCCTCTGATTCAGATAATCACAGACCTTTTGGTTTGTCCCCCAGCACTACTCCACTGATTCAGATAATCACTGACCTTTTGGTTTGTCCCCCAGCACTACTCCACTGATTCAGATAATCACAGACCTTTTGGTTTGTCCCCCAGCACTACTCCGCTGATTCAGATAATCACAGACCTTTTGGTTTGTCCCCCAGCACTACTCCTCTGATTCAGATAATCACAGACCTTTTGGTTTGTCCCCCAGCACTACTCCTCTGATTCAGATAATCACGGACCTTTTGGTTTGTCCCCCAGCACTACTCCACTGATTCAGATAATCACAGACCTTTTGGTTTGTCCCCCAGCACTACTCCACTGATTCAGATAATCACTGACCTTTTGGTTTGTCCCCCAGCACTACTCCTCTGATTCAGATAATCACGGACCTTTTGGTTTGTCCCCCAGCACTACTCCACTGATTCAGATAATCACGGACCTTTTGGTTTGTCCCCCAGCACTACTCCTCTGATTCAGATAATCACAGACCTTTTGGTTTGTCCCCCAGCACTACTCCACTGATTCAGATAATCACAGACCTTTTGGTTTGTCCCCCAGCACTACTCCACTGATTCAGATAATCACTGACCTTTTGGTTTGTCCCCCAGCACTACTCCACTGATTCAGATAATCACTGACCTTTTGGTTTGTCCCCCAGCACTACTCCACTGATTCAGATAATCACGGACCTTTTGGTTTGTCCCCCAGCACTACTCCGCTTATTCAGATAATCACGGCTCGATGATGAGTTGGTTATGTGAATCAGCTGTGTCGTTCAAAAACCAAAGTGTGAACCTGGGGGGCCCAGGACTGAGTTTGAGAACCCATGATCTAGTGTGCACCTGGGGGGGCCCCAGGACTGAGTTTGAGAACCCATGATCTAGTGTGCACCTCGGGGGCCCCAGGACTGAGTTTGAGAACCCATGATCTAGTATGCACCTCGGGGGCCCCAGGACTGAGTTTGAGAACCCATGATCTAGTGTGCACCTCGGGGCCCCAGGACTGAGTTTGAGAACCCATGATCTAGTGTGCACCTCGGGGGGCCCCAGGACTGAGTTTGAGAACCCATGATCTAGTGTGCACCTCGGGGGGCCCCAGGACTGAGTTTGAGAACCCATGATCTAGTGTGCACCTCGGGGGGCCCCAGGACTGAGTTTGAGAACCCATGATCTAGTGTGCACCTCGGGGGGCCCCAGGACTGAGTTTGAGAACCCATGATCTAGTGTGCACCTCGGGGGGCCCCAGGACTGAGTTTGAGAACCCATGATCTAGTGTGCACCTCGGGGGGGCCCCAGGACTGAGTTTGAGAACCCATGATCTAGTGTGAACCTCGGGGGGCCCCAGGACTGAGTTTGAGAACCCATGATCTAGTGTGCACCTGGGGGGGCCCCAGGACTGAGTTTGAGAACCCATGATCTAGTGTGCACCTCGGGGGGCCCCAGGACTGAGTTTGAGAACCCATGATCTAGTGTGCACCTCGGGGGGGCCCCAGGACTGAGTTTGAGAACCCATGATCTAGTGTGCACCTGGGGGGCCCCAGGACTGAGTTTGAGAACCCATGATCTAGACTTTAGAATCTACCCGCTTACCCCTTCAAGGTAGGTGGAGACATATCAGAGGAGATTGGTGGCACCTTAATTAGGGAGGACAGGCTCGTGTTCATGACTGGTATGGATAATGGCACCTTAATTAGGGAGGACAGGCTCGTGTTCATGACTGGTATGGATAATGGCACCTTAATTGGGGAGAACAGGCTTGTGTTCATGACTGGTATGGATAATGGCACCTTAATTGGGGAGAACAGGCTCGTGTTCATGACTGGTATGGTATCAAACACGTTTCCATGTGTTTGATGCCATTACATTCACTCTGACCATTATTATGAGCCATCCTCCTCTCAGCAGCCTCCTGTGATGCATATTTAAATCAAATATGACTGGTCGTTTGTCAGAATAACCAGATCACATTGTGATGACCAGTGCCAAAAACTCCACGCCTGAAATTACAGGCATTTATTTCAGAAAGCTCTTTCCCCCAAAAAAGGTATTATCATTATTTTCACAATCTGAGTGTTGTATGTCTTAAAACAACACTGGGAACAATTTGGACCGCACTGCTTCTTTAACCTTCTACTGCACTGCTTCTTTAACCTTCTACTGCAGTGGTTCTGTAACCTTCTACTGCAGTGGTTCTGTAACTTTCTACTGCAGTGGTTCTGTAACCTTCTACTGCAGTGGTTCTGTAACCTTCTACTGCAGTGGTTCTGTAACCTTCTACTGCAGTGGTTCTGTAACCTTCTACTGCAGTGGTTCTGTAACCTTCTACTGCAGTGGTTCTGTAACCTTCTACTGCACTGCTTCTTTAACCTTCTACTGCAGTGGTTCTGTAACCTTCTACTGCACTGCTTCTTTAACCCTCTACTGCACTGCTTATTTAACCTTCTACTGCAGTGGTTCTGTAACCTTCTACTGCAGTGGTTCTGTAACCTTCTACTGCAGTGGTTCTGTAACCTTCTACTGCAGTGGTTCTGTAACCTTCTACTGCAGTGGTTCTGTAACCTTCTACTGCAGTGGTTCTGCAACCTTCTACTGCACTGCTTCTTTAACCTTCTACTGCAGTGGTTCTGTAACCTTCTACTGCAGTGGTTCTGTAACCTTCTACTGCAGTGGTTCTGCAACCTTCTACTGCACTGCTTATTTAACCTTCTACTGCAGTGGTTCTGTAACCTTCTACTGCAGTGGTTCTGTAACCTTCTACTGCAGTGGTTCTGCAACCTTCTACTGCACTGCTTATTTAACCTTCTACTGCAGTGGTTCTGTAACCTTCTACTGCAGTGCTTCTTTAACCTTCTACTGCAGTGGTTCTGTAACCTTCTACTGCACTGCTTCTTTAACCTTCTACTGCAGTGGTTCTGTAACCTTCTACTGCAGTGGTTCTGTAACCTTCTACTGCACTGCTTCTTTAACCTTCTACTGCAGTGGTTCTGTAACTTTCTACTGCAGTGGTTCTGTAACCTTCTACTGCAGTGGTTCTGTAACCTTCTACTGCAGTGGTTCTGTAACCTTCTACTACAGTGCTTCTTTAACCTTCTACTGCAGTGGTTCTGTAACTTTCTACTGCAGTGGTCCTGTAACCTTCTACTGCAGTGGTTCTGTAACCTTCTACTGCACTGCTTCTGTAACCTTCTACTGCACTGCTTCTGTAACTTTCTACTGCAGTGGTTCTGTAACCTTCTACTGCAGTGGTTCTGTAACCTTCTACTGCAGTGGTTCTGTAATCTTCTACTGCAGTGGTTCTGTAACCTTCTACTGCAGTGGTTCTGTAACCTTCTACTGCAGTGGTTCTGTAACTTTCTACTGCAGTGGTCCTGTAACCTTCTACTGCAGTGGTTCTTTAACCTTCTACTGCACTGCTTCTGTAACTTTCTACTGCAGTGGTTCTGAAACCGTCTACAGCAGTGGTTCTGTAACCTTCTACTGCACTGCCTCTTTATCCTTCTACTGCAGTGGTTCTGTAACCTTCTACTGCAGTGGTTCTTTAACCTTCTACTGCACTGCTTCTGTAACTTTCTACTGCAGTGGTTATGTAACCTTCTACTGCAGTGGTTCTGTAACCTTCTACTGCAGTGGTTCTGTAACTTTCTACTGCAGTGGTCCTGTAACCTTCTACTGCACTGCTTATTTAACCTTCTACTGCAGTGGTTCTGTAACCTTCTACTGCAGTGGTTCTGTAACCTTCTACTGCAGTGGTTCTGTAACTTTCTACTGCAGTGGTTCTGTAACCTTCTACTGGACTGGTTCTGTAACTTTCTACTGCAGTGGTTCTGAAACCTTCTACTGCAGTGGTTCTGTAACCTTCTACTGCAGTGGTTCTGTAACCTTCTACTAGACTGGTTCTGTAACTTTCTACTGCAGTGGTTCTGTAACCTTCTACTGGACTGGTTCTGTAACTTTCTACTGCAGTGGTTCTGAAACCTTCTACTGCTTTTAGTTTAGTTTATTCATTCGACCATTTTTAAAAACAAGAACACATCAAACTTGAAAAAGCAATTGTGTATAGTAGGTGTGGCTGTCATCTGGCCGCCCCCCAGTCCCTCTACCAGGTGAATGTGGCTGTCACCTGGCCGCCCCCAGTCCCTCTACCAGGTGAATGTGGCTGTCACCTGGCCGCCCCCCAGTCCCTCTACCAGGTGAATGTGGCTGTCATCTGGCCGCCCCCCAGTCCCTCTACCAGGTGAATGTGGCTGTCATCTGGCCGCCCCCCAGTCCCTCTACCAGGTGAATGTGGCTGTCATCTGGCCGCCCCCCAGTCCCTCTACCAGGTGAATGTGGCTGTCACCTGGCCGCCCCCAGTCCCTCTACCAGGTGAATGTGGCTGTCACCTGGCCGCCCCCCAGTCCCTCTACCAGGTGAATGTGGCTGACTCGCACAGTGTGCTCCCCTTCCCTCCCAACAGTAACCTGTGGTGGGATGGGTATAGCCTCTAGTGATGTGTTGCTGTTCCCTTACGAGAACCCACTTACTCTGGTGTGTTTATCCCATTGAGTGACTAGCATAGTCCCTCATAGCAAAATAGAATGAAGGATAGTCACATATCTTATTTCACCTTTTTATATAACTAGTTGAGAACAAGTTCTCATTTACAACTGCGACCTGGCCAAGATAAAGCAAAGCAGTGCGACACAAACAACAACAGAGTTTCCACATGGACTATACGACACGTACAGTCAATAACACAGTAGAAAAGTCTCTGCACAGTGTGTCTTATTCATTAATACTTACTTTCCCACCATAATTTGCAAATAAATTCATTAAAAATCCTACAATGTGATTTTCCCCCTCATTTTGTCTGTCATAGTTGAAGTGTACCTATGATGAAAATTACAGGCCTCTTATCTTTTTAAGTGGGAGAAGTTGCACAATTGGTGGCTGACTAAATACTGTTTTTTGCCCCACTGTAAGATCAGGGAGATCAGGCAATAAATAGGCCATAGTGGCAAAATAATTAAACTTTAGCAGTTAAACACCGGAGGGATGGATGTGCAGAAGATGAATGTGCAAGTAGAGATACTGGTATTTATAGGGGGTTGGGGGGCCCAGGTATATAGGGGGTTATAGGGGTTATAGGGGGTTGGGGGGCCCAGGTATATAGGGGTTATAGGGGGTTGGGGGACCCAGGTATTTATAGGGGTTTGGGGGCCAGGTATTTATAGGGGATTGGAGGGCCCAGGTATTTATAGGGGGTTGGGACGCCCAGGTATTTATAGGGGGTTGGGTGCCAGGTATTTATAGGGGGTTGGGGGGCCCAGGTATTTATAGGGGTTTGGGGGCCAGGTATTTATAGGGGATTGGAGGGCCCAGGTATTTATAGGGGGTTGGGGGGCCCAGGTATTTATAGGGGTTGGGGGCCAGGTATTTATAGGGGTTGGGGGCCCAGGTATGTATTGGGTTGGGGGCCCAGGTATTTATAGGGGATTGGGGGGCCCAGGTATTTATAGGGGGTTGGGGGGCCCAGGTATTTATAGGGGGTTGGGGGGCCCAGGTATTTATAGGGGGTTGGGGGCCCAGGTATTTATAGGGGGTTGGGGGGCCCAGGTATTTATAGGGGTTGGGGGCCCAGGTATTTATAGGGCCCAGGTATATAGGGGGTTATAGGGGGTTATAGGGGGTTGGGGGGCCCAGGTATTTATAGGGCCCAGGTATTTATAGGGGGTTGGGGGTCCAGGTATTTATAGGGGGTTGGGGGGCCCAGGTATTTATAGGGCCCAGGTATTTATAGGGGGTTGGGGGGCCCAGGTATTTATAGGGCCCAGGAATTTATAGGGGGTTGGGGGGCCAGGTATTTATAGGGCCCAGGTATTTATAGGGGGTTGGGGGGCCCAGGTATTTAAAGGGGTTGGGGGCCCAGGTATTTATAGGGCCCAGGTATTTATAGGGGGTTGGGGGCCCAGGTATTTATAGGGCCCAGGTATTTATAGGGGGTTGGGGGGCCCAGGTATTTAAAGGGGGTTGGGGGGCCCAGGTATTTATAGGGGGTTGGGGGTCCAGGTATTTAAAGGGGGTTGGGGGTCTAGGTATTTAAAGGGGGTTGGGGGCCCAGGTATTTATAGGGGGTTGGGGGCCCAGGTATTTATAGGGGGTTGGGGGCCCAGGTATTTATAGGGGGTTGGGGGGTCCAGGTATTTAAAGGGGGTTGGGGGCCCAGGTATTTAAAGGGGGTTGGGGGCCCAGGTATTTATAGGGGGTTGGGGGGTCCAGGTATTTAAAGGGGGTTGGGGGTCCAGGTATTTAAAGGGGGTTGGGGGTCCAGGTATTTATAGGGGGTTGGGGGTCCAGGTATTTAAAGGGGGTTGGGGGCCCAGGTATTTAAAAGGGGTTGGGGGTCCAGGTATTTATAGGGGGTTGGGGGGGTCCAGGTATTTATAGGGGTTGGGGGTCCAGGTATTTATAGGGCCCAGGTATTTAAAGGGGGTTGGGGGGCCCAGGTATGTATAGGGGGTTGGGGGCCCAGGTATTTATAGGGGGTTGGGGGGTCCAGGTATTTATAGGGGTTGGGGGCCCAGGTATTTAAAGGGGTTGGTGGGCCCAGGTATTTAAAGGGGTTGGGGGCCCAGGTATTTATAGGGCCCAGATATTTATAGGGGGTTGGGGGGCCCCAGGTATTTATAGGGGTTGGGGGTCCAGGTATTTATAGGTGGTTGGGGGCCCAGGTATTTATAGGGGGTTGGGGGCCCAGGTATTTAAAGGGGGTTGGTGGGCCCAGGTATTTAAAGGGGGTTGGTGGGCCCAGGTATTTAAAGGGGTTGGGGGCCCAGGTATTTATAGGGCCCAGGTATTTATAGGGGTTGGGGGCCCAGGTATTTATAGGTGGTTGGGGGATCCAGGTATTTATAGGGGGTTGGGGGGCCCAGGTATTTAAAGGGGGTTGGTGGGCCCAGGTATTTATAGAGGGTTGGGGGGCCCAGGTATTTATAGAGGTTTGGGGGGCCCAGGTATTTATAGGGGGTTGGGGGGCCAGGTGTTTATAGGGGGTTGGGGGCCCCGGTATTTATAGGGGTTGGGGGCCCAGGTATTTAAAGGGGTTGGGGGCCCAGGTATTTATAGGGGTTGGGGGCCCAGGTATTTATAGGGGTTGGGGGCCCAGGTATTTATAGGGGGTTGGGGGCCCCAGGTATTTAAAGGGGTTGGGGGCCCAGGTATTTAAAGGGGGTTGTGGGCCCAGGTATTTATAGGGGGTTGGGGGGTCCAGGTATTTAAAGGGGGTTGGGGGCCCAGGTATTTAAAGGGGGTTGGGAGTCCAGCTATTTATAGGGGGTTGGGGGTCCAGGTATTTAAAGGGGGTTGGGGGCCCAGGTATTTAAAGGGGTTGGGGGTCCAGGTATTTATAGGGCCCAGGTATTTAAAGGGGGTTGGGGGCACAGGTATTTATAGGGGTTGGGGGTCCAGGTATTTATAGGGGGTTGGGGGGGGGTCCAGGTATTTATAGGGCCCAGGTATTTAAAGGGGGTTGGGGGGCCCAGGTATGTATAGGGGGTTGGGGGCCCAGGTATTTATAGGTGGTTGGGGGGTCCAGGTATTTATAGGGGGTTGGGGGGCCCAGGTATTTAAAGGGGGTTGGTGGGCCCAGGTATTTAAAGGGGGTTGGGGGGCCCAGGTATTTATAGGGCCCAGGTATTTATAGGGGGTTGGGGGGGCCCAGGTATTTATAGGGGGTTGGGGGTCCAGGTATTTATAGGTGGTTGGGGGCCCAGGTATTTATAGGGGGTTGGGGGCCCAGGAATTTAAAGGGGGTTGGTAGGCCCAGGTATTTAAAGAGGTTTGGTGGGCCCAGGTATTTAAAGGGGGTTGGGCGGCCCAGGTATTTATAGGGCCCAGGTATTTATAGGGGGTTGGGGGGCCCAGGTATTTATAGGGGGTTGGGGGGCCCCTGGTATTTATAGGGGGTTGGGGGGCCCAGGTATTTAAAGGGGGTTGGTGGGCCCAGGTATTTATAGAGGTTTGGGGGGCCCAGGTATTCATAGGGGGTTGGGGTGGCCAGGCATTTATAGGGGGTTGGGGGCCCAGGTATTTATAGGGGGTTGGGGGGGCCCAGGTATTTAAAGGGGTTGGGGGCCCAGGTATTTATAGGGGTTGGGGGCCCAGGTATTTATAGGGGTTGGGGGCCCAGTTATTTATAGGGGTTGGGGGCCCCAGGTATTTAAAGGGGTTGGGGGCCCAGGTATTTAAAGGGGTTGGGGGTCCAGGTATTTATAGGGGTTGGGGGCCAGGTATTTAAAGGGGTTGGGGGGGCAGGTATTTATAGGGGTTGGGGGCCCAGGTATTTATAGGGTTGGGGGCCCCAGGTATTTATAGGGGGTTGGGGCCCAGGTATTTATAGGGGTTGGGGGGGGCAGGTATTTATAGGTGGTTGGGGGCCCCAGGTATTTATAGGGGTTGGGGGGCCCAGGCATTTACAGGGGTTTGGGGGTTGGGGGCCCCAGGTATTTATAGGGGTTGGGGGCCCCAGGTATTTATAGGGGTTGGGGGCCCAGGTATTTGTAGGGGGTTGGGGGCCCAGGTATTTATAGGTGGTTGGGGGCCCAGGTATTTATAGGGGTTGGGGGCCCAGGTATTTATAGGGGTTGGGGGCCCAGGTATCTATAGGGGGTTGGGGAACCAGGTATTTATAGGGGGTTGGGGGCCCAGGTATTTATAGGGGGTTGGGGGGGCCATATTTATAAAAGACCACAGTGGCCTCCATCATTCTGCAGCATTGAAGATCCCCAAGACCACAGTGGCCTCCATCATTCTGCAGCATTGAAGATCTCCAAGACCACAGTGGCCTCCATCATTCTGCAACATTGAAGATCTCCAAGAACACAGTGGCCTCCGTCATTCTGCAGCATTGAAGGTCCCCAAGAACACAATGGCCTCCATCATTCTGCAGCATCAAGATCATCTGCAGCATTGAAGATCCCCAAGAAATACAGTGGCCTCCGTCAGAAGAAAGAACACAGTGGCCTCCATCATTCTGCAAGACCACAGTGGCCTCCGTCATTCTGCAGCATTGAAGGTCCCCAAGAACACAATGGCCTCCATCATTCTGCAGCATTGAAGATCCCCAAGACCACAGTGGCCTCCATCATTCTGCAGCATTGAAGATCTCCAAGACCACAGTGGCCTCCATCATTCTGCAGCATTGAAGATCTCCAAGACCACAGTGGCCTCCATCATTCTGCAGCATTGAAGATCTCCAAGACCACAGTGGCCTCCATCATTCTGCAGCATTGAAGATCTCCAAGAACACAGTGGCCTCCATCATTCTTAAATGGAAGATGTTTGGAACCACCAAGACTCTTCCTAGAGCTGCCCGCCTGGCAAAACTGAGAAATCGGGGAGAAGGGCGTTGGTCAGAGAGGTGACCAAGAACCCGATGGTCACTCTGACAGAGCTCCAGAGTTCCTCTGTGGAGAACCTTCCAGAAGGACAACCATCTCTGCAGCACTCCACCAATCAGGTCTTTTATGGTAGAGTGACCAAAAGAAAAGCCACTCCTCAGTAAAAGGCACATGACAGCTCGCTTGTAGTTTGCCAAAAGGAATCTAAAGAACTCACACCATGAGAAACAAGATTCTCTGGTCTGATGAAACCAAGATCTAACTCTGAAAATAGCTGTGCAGCAACGCTCCCCATCCAACCTGACAGAGCTTGAGAGGATCTGCAGAGAAGAATGGGAGAAACTCCCCAAATACAGGTGTGGCAAGCATCATACCCGAGAAGACTTAAGGCTGTAATCTCTGCCCAAGGTGCTTCAACAAAGTAAAAGGGTCTGAATGGGTGTTTTTGTTTTTTCATTATGGAGTATTGTGTGTAGATTTAAAACCATTTATTCCATTTTAGAATAAGGTTGTAACAAAATGTGGAGAAAGTAAATTAGTCTGAATACGTTTTTGGAATGCCCTGTATCTATCTGACCCAGATGACAGCAGAACAGAGAAGGAGCAGAACAGGATAATGTAAGGAGAGCCTGTGTTCTGAAGTCATAAACAGCCACCAGGCTGCACTTTCACAGGGTGTCATGTGTTGGCTACACCTCTACATTCCCCTATTGTGTGTGTGTGTGTGTGTGTGTGTGTGTGTGTGTGTGTGTGTGTGTGTGCGTGCGTGCGTGTGTGCGTGCGTGCGTGCGTGCGTGCGTGTGTGTGTGTGTGCATGTGTTTGTGTGCATGCGTGCATGCGTGCTTAAGCCCAGCCTCTGGCGCATTCCTGAACCGGCTCCACAAAACTTTGATGAACTGATTTGTCTCAGGTGATGTTTACTTTGTCTCTCTCTCTTTCTCTCAATTCAAATTCAATTTACGGGGCTTTATTGGCATGTGGGACATATGTTAACATTGACCAAAACAAGCGAAATAGATAATAAACAAAAATGAAATAAACTATCAAAATGAACAGTAAACATTACAAAATAAGTTCTAAAATAATATTTCAAATGTCATATGTCTCTATACTGTGTTGTATTGTGTAAATAGTTAAAGTACAAAAGGGAAAATAAATAAGAATACATTTGGGTTGTATTTACAATGGTGTTTGTTCCTCACTGGTTGCCCTTTTCTTGTGGCAACAGGTCACAAATCTGGCTGCTGTTATGGCACACTGTGGTATTTCACCCAGTAGATATGGGAGTTTATCAAAATTGGGTTTGTTTTCTAATTATTTGTGGATCTGTGTAATCTGAGGGAAATATGTGTCTCTAATATGGTCATACATTTGGCAGGAGGTTAGGAAGTGTGCACATAGCCTGTCTCCCTTGAGAGTCAGGTCTCCCTACGACAGCCTTTCTCAATAGCAAGGCTATGCTCACTGAGTCTGTACAGTCAAAAATATTTCCTTCATTTTGGGTCAGTCACAGGGGTCAGGTATTCTGCTACTGTGTACTCTCTGTTTAGGGCCAAATAGCATTCTAGTTTGCTCTGTTTTTTGTTAGTTTTTTCCAATGTGTCAAGTAATTAACTGAGTTTTCTCATGATTTGGTTGGGTCTAATTGTGCTGCTGTCCTGGGGCTCTGTGGGGTGTGTTTGTGTTTGTGAACAGAGCCCCAGGACCAGCAGCTTAGGGGACTCTTCCCCAGGTTCATCTCTCTGTAGGTGATGACTTTGTCATGGAAGGTTTGGGAATCGCTTCCTTTTAGGTGGTTGTAGAATATAACGGCTCTTTTCTGGATTTTGCTAATTAGCGATAATTTACCATAATTCACTGCATGTATTAATTGGTGTTTTACGTTGTACACGGGATATTTTTGCAGAATTATGCATGCATTCTCAATTTGGTGTTTGTCCTATTTTGTGAATTCTTGGTTGGTGAGCGGACCACCGACCTCACAACCATAAAGGGCAATGGGTTCTATCGCTGATTCAAGTATTTTTTGCCAGATTTCTATGTAGAATTTATGTTCCTTCGATGGCATAGAAGGCCCTTCTTACCTTGTCTCTCAGATCATTCACAGCTTTGTGGAAGTTACCTGTGGCGTTGATGTATAGTCTTTTGTCTGCTCTAGGGCAATGGTGGGTGTCTAGATGGAATTTGTTTTCGTGTTCCTGGTAACTGGACATTTTTGGAACACCATTATTTTTGTCTTACTGAGATTCACTGTCAGGGCCCAGGTCTGACGGAATCTGTGCAGAAGATCTAGGTGCTGCTGTAGGCCCTACTTGGTTGGGGACAGAAGCACCAGATCATCAGCAAACAGTAGACATTTGACTTCAGATTCTAGTAGGGTGAGGCCGGGTACTGCAGACTGTTCTAGTGCCCTCGCCAATTCGTTGATATATATGTTGAGGAGGGTGGGGCTTAAGCTGCATCCCTGTCTCACCCCACGGCCCTGTGGAAATAAATGTTTTTTTTTGGCCATTTTATCTGCACAAATGTTGTTTTTGTAAATGGTTTTTATAATGTTGTATGTTTTTCCCCCAACACCACTTTCCATCCATTTGTTTTACATTTACATTTAAGTCATTTAGCAGACGCTCCTATCCAGAGCCTTTTTGTTTTGGTGCATACACCTTATGACAACCAGTGGAACAGCCACTTGCATCTAAATCTTGTTGGGGGAGCCAAAGGATTACTTTGGCATTTACCCTATCCTAGGTATTCCTTGAAGAGGTGGGGTTTCAGGTGTAATCCGGAAGAGGATTGACCCGCTGTTGGCGTGTTGAGGGAGTTTGTTCCACCATTGGGGGCCAGGGGTCAAACAGTTTTGACTGGGCTGAGGGGGAACTGTACTTCCTCAGTGGTAGGGAGGCGAGCAGGCCAGAGGTGGATGAACGAGTGCCCTTGTTTGGGTGTAGGGCCTGATCAGAGCCTGGAATTTGAGGTCTGTATATTTAACAGCTCCGTAGGCGTCACCATGGTCTTGTTGAATGATGGGTTCTGGAAGCCAGTGGAGAGAGCTGGAAGCCATTGGGTGACGTGAGAGAACTTGGGAAGGTTGAACACCAGACGGGCTGCGGGTTCTGGATGAGTTGTAGGGTTTAATGGCACAGGCAGGGAGCCCAGCCAACAGCGAGTTGATTCAAGAGGGAGATGACATGTGCCTGGATTTTGCTGTTTGTTCCTTGTGATAGAGGGTCAATCAGATGGGATGTTGTAGAGCATGAACCTACAGGAACGGGACACCGCCTGTGATGTTAGTTGAGAACGCCAGGGTGTTGTCCAGGATCACGCCAAGGTTCTATAGCGCTCTGGGAGGAGGACACAATGGAGTTGTCAACCGTGATGGCGAGATCATGGAACACAGTCCACACCCACATACTAGGAAGAGGAGCTCCGTCTTGCTGAGGTTCAGCTTGAGGTGGTGATCCGCTTTTACACTGATATGTCTGCCAGACATGCAGAGATGCGATTCGCCACCTGGTCATTCAGAAGGGGGAAAGGAAAGATTAATTGTGTGTCGCTGCATTCAATGATAGGAGAGACCATGTGAGGTTATGACAGAGCCAAGTGACTTGGTGTATAGCTTTTATAAGAGAGGGCCTAGAACAGAGCCCTGGGGGACACCAGTGGTGAGAGCGCGTGGTGAGGAGACAGATCAATACGCCAAACCACCTGGTAGATGACCTGTCAGGTCTGACGTCAATATCGTAAACACTACAGTGAGATGCCCAATTCTGAAGAATGGAGAGGAGGACTGATGGTTCACAGTATTCTGAAGGCAGCCGATAGGTCTAGAAGGATGAGAGCAGAGGAGATGCTTTATTTGAAGCAGTGCATAAACACCGTGATACAGAGAAGAGCAGTTTCAGTTGAATGACTAGTCTTGAAACCTGACTGATTTGGATCAAGAAGGTCATTCTGAGAGAGATAGCGGTAGAGCTGGCCAAGGACGGCACGCTCAAGAGTTTTGGAGAGAAAAGAGAGAAGGGATTTTGTATAGCAGATCCGCTTGCCAAACTGAGTCAAAAGCCTTTTTGTTTTGTTTTGTTTGTCAATTAGGATGTGCAGTGTGAATACGTGGTCTGTCGTAGAGTCATTTCATAAAAAGCCAATTTGGCATTTGCTCAGTACATTGCTTGAAATGTAGGAGTCTGATTTTAATGATAATGCAGAGGATTTTCCCAAGGTTGCTGTTGACAGATATCCCACCGTAGTTATTGGGGTCAAAATTGTCTCCACTTTTGTGGATTGGGGTTAAAAGTCCTTGGTTCAAAATATTGGGAAAGTTGCCAGAGCCAAGGCTGATGTTAAAGATTTTAAGTATAGCCAATTGGAATTTGTGGTCTGTATATTTAATCAATTCAGAACGTCATTCAATGTAATTGTTGAATGCAGTGGGTTCTGGAATCCATTGGGTTCTGGAATCCATTGGGTTCTGGAATCCAGTTTGTTCTGGAATCCAGTGGGTTCTGGAATCCATTGGGTTCTGGAATCCAGTTTGTTCTGGAATCCATTGGGTTCTGGAATCCAGTGGGTTCTAGTCTTTAATAGTTGATTCTAGGATTTGTATTTGATCATGTACATGTTTTTGCTGTTTGTTCTTTGTTATAGAGCCAATCAGATTGGAGAAGTGGTTTATCCAGACATCTCCGGTTTGAATAGATAACTCTTCCTGTTGTTGTTTGTTATAGAGCCAATCAGATTGGAGAAGTGGTTTATCCAGACTTCTCTGGTTAGGATAGATAACTCACACATACATACACACATACATACACACACACACACACACACACATACTACAGTGATGTACGCTTTTATTCTGAAGTCAATATCATAAACACTACAGTGAAGTATGCTTTTATTCTGAAGTCAATATCATAAACACTACAGTGAAGTATGCTTTTATTCTGAAGTCAATATCATAAACACTACAGTGA